>NW_027675636.1:187500-248524 GCF_965601325.2 Salmo salar | reverse complement strand
GTGTGTGTGTGTGTGTTGTCGGTGTGTGTGTGTGTGTGTTGTCGGTGTGTGTGTGTGTGTGTGTGTCGTGTGTGTGTGTTGTCGGTGTTTGTGTGTGTCGTTGTCGGTGTGTGTGTGTGTGTTGTCGGTGTGTGGTGTGTGTGTGTGTGTGTGTGTCGGTGTGTGTGTGTGTGTTGTCGGTGTGTGTGTGTGTGTGTTGTCGGTGTCGTGTGTGTGTGTGTGTGTGTTGTCGGTGTGTGTGTGTGTGTGTTGTCGGTGTGTGTGTGTGTGTTGTGTTGTCGTGTGTGTGTGTGTGTGTTGTCGGTGTGTGTGTGTTGTCGGTGTGTGTGCGTGTGTTGTGTGTGTGTGTCGGTGTGTGTGTGTTGTCGGTGTGTGTGTGTGTGTGTGTTGTCGGTGTGTGTGTGTGTTGATGTGTTGTCGGTGTGTGTGTGTGTGTTGTCAGTGTGTGTGTGTGTGTGTGTTGTCGGTGTGTGTGTGTGTGTGTTGTCGGTGTGTGTGTGTGTGTTGTCGGTGTGTGTGTGTGTTGTCGGTGTGTGTGTGTGGTGTGTGTGTTGTCGGTGTGTGTGTGTGTGTTGTCGGTGTGTGTGTGTGTGTGTTGTCGGTGTGTGTGTGTGTGTGTGTCGTGTGTGTGTGTGTGTGTTGTCGGTGTGTGTGTGTGTGTGTTGTCGGTGTGTGTGTGTGTGTGTTGTCGGTGTGTGTGTGTGTGTGTTGTCGGTGTGTGTGTGTGTTGTTGTCGTGTGTGTGTGTGTGTGTTGTCGGTGTGTGTGTGTGTTGTCGGTGTGTGTGTGTGTGTTGTCGGTGTGTGTGTGTGTTGTCGGTGTGTGTGTGTGTGTCGGTGTGTGTGTGTGTGTGTGTGTGTTGTCGGTGTGTGTGTGTGTGTGTGTGTGTGTGGTGTGTGTGTGTGTGTGTTGTCGGTGTGTGTTGTGTGTGTTGTCGGTGTGTGTGTGTGTGTGTGTGTGTGGTGTGTGTGTGTGTGTGTGTGTGTGTGTTGTCGTGTGTGTGTGTGTGTGTGTTGTCGGTGTGTGTGTGTGTGTTGTCGGTGTGTGTGTGTGTGTTGTCTGGTGTGGTGTGTGTGTGTGTGTTGTCGGTGTGTGTGTGTGTGTGTTGTCGGTGTGTGTGTGTGTGTCGTCGGTGTGTGTGTGTGTGTTGTCGGTGTGTGTGTGTGTGTGTGTGTGTGTGTGTGTGTGTGGTGTGTGTGTGTGTGTGTTGTCGGTGTGTGTGTGTGTGTGTTGTCGGTGTGTGTGTGTGTTGTCGGTGTGTGTGTGTGTGTGTGTGTGTGTGTGTGTGGTCGTGTGTGTGTGTGTGTGTTGTCGTGTGTGTGTGTGTGTGTGTTGTCGGTGTGTGTGTGTGTGTGTGTTGTCGTGTGTGTGTGTGTGTGTGTGTGTTGTCGGTGTGTGTGTGTGTGTTGTCGGTGTGTGTGTGTGTGTGTTGTCGGTGTGTGTGTGCGTGTGTGTGTTGTCGGTGTGTGTGTGTGTGTTGTCGGTGTGTGTGTGTGTTGTCGGTGTGTGTGTGTGTGTGTTGTCGGTGTGTGTGTGTGTGTTGTCGGTGTGTGTGTGTGTGTGTCGGTGTGTGTGTGTGTGTTGTCGGTGTGTGTGTGTGTGTGTTGTCGGTGTGTGTGTGTGTGTTGTCGGTGTGTGTGTGTGTGTGTGTGTGTGGTGTGTGTGTGTGTTGTCGGTGTGTGTGTGTGTGTGTTGTCGGTGTGTGTGTGTGTGTGTGTGTGTGTGTGTGTGTTGTCGGTGTGTGTGTGTGTTGTCGGTGTGTGTGTGTGTGTGTTGTCGTGTGTGTGTGTTGTGTGTGTGTGTGTTGTTGTGTGTGTGTGTGTTGTCGGTGTGTGTGTGTGTGTGTTGTCGGTGTGTGTGTGTGTGTGTCGGTGTGTGTGTGTGTGTGTGTGTGGTGTGTGTGTGTGTGTGTGTGTGTGTCGGTGTGTGTGTGTGTGTGTTGTCGGTGTGTGTGTGTGTGTGTGTTGTCGGTGTGTGTGTGTGTTGTCGGTGTGTGTGTGTGTGTGTGTGTTGTCGGTGTGTGTGTGTGTGTTGTGTGTGTGTGTGTGTGTGTGTGTGTGTCGTGTGTTGTCGGTGTGTGTGTGTGTTGTCGTGTGTGTGTGTGTGTGTGTTGTCGGTGTGTGTGTGTGTGTGTTGTCGGTGTGTGTGTGTGTGTTGTCGGTGTGTGTGTGTGTGTGTTGTCGTGTGTGTGTGTGTGTGTGTTGTCGGTGTGTGTGTGTGTGTGTCGGTGTGTGTGTGTGTGTTGTCGGTGTGTGTGTGTGTGTGTTGTCGGTGTGTGTGTGTGTGTGTGTCGTGTGTGTGTGGTGTGTGTTGTCGGTGTGTGTGTGTGTGTTGTCGTGTGTGTGTGTGTGTGTGTGTGTTGTCGGTGTGTGTGTGTGTGTTGTCGGTGTGTGTGTGTGTGTGTGTGTGGTGTCGGTGTGTGTGTGTGTTGTCGGTGTGTGTGTGTGTGTTGTCGGTGTGTGTGTGTGTGTGTTGTCGGTGTGTGTGTGTGTGTGTTGTCGGTGTGTGTGTGTGTGTGTTGTCGGTGTGTGTGTGTGTGTTGTTGTCGGTGTGTGTGTGTGTGTTGTCGGTGTGTGTGTGTGTGTGTTGTCGGTGTGTGTGTGTGTGTGTGTGTGGTGTGTGTGTGTGTGTGTGTGTGTGTCGTGTGTGTGTGTGTGTGTTGTCGGTGTGTGTGTGTGTGTGTGTCGGTGTGTGTGTGTGTTGTCGGTGTGTGTGTGTGTGTGTGTGTGTGGTGTGTGTTGTCGGTGTGTGTGTGTGTGTGTGTTGTCGGTGTGTGTGTGTGTGTGTGTTGTCGTGTGTGTGTGTGTGTGTGTTGTCGGTGTGTGTGTGTGTGTGTTGTCGGTGTGTGTGTGTGTGTGTTGTCGGTGTGTGTGTGTGTGTGTTGTCGGTGTGTGTGTGTGTGTGTTGTGTGTGTGTGTGTTGTTTGTGTGTGTGTGTGTTGTCGGTGTGTGTGTGTGTGTGTGTTGTCGGTGTGTGTGTGTGTGTGTGTGTGTGTGTGTGTGTGTGTGTGTGTGTGTGTGTGTGTGTGTGTGTGTGTGTGTGTGTGTGTGTGTGTTGTCGGTGTGTGTGTGTGTGTGTGTTGTCGGTGTGTGTGTGTGTGTTGTCGGGGTGTGTGTGTGTGTTGTCGGTGTGTGTGTGTGTGTGTTGTCGGTGTGTGTGTGTGTGTGTTGTCGGTGTGTGTGTGTGTGTGTGTGTGTTGTCGGTGTGTGTGTGTGTGTTGTCGGTGTGTGTGTGTGTGTGTGTCGTGTGTTGTCGGTGTGTGTGTGTGTGTTGTCGTGTGTGTGTGTGTGTGTTGTCGGTGTGTGTGTGTGTGTGTGTTGTCGGTGTGTGTGTGTGTGTGTTGTCGGTGTGTGTGTGTGTTTGTGTGTTGTCGGTGTGTGTGTGTGTGTGTTGTCGGTGTGTGTGTGTGTGTGTGTTGTCGGTGTGTGTGTGTGTGTTGCCGGTGTGTGTGTGTGTGTTGTCGGTGTGTGTGTGTGTGTGTTGTCGGTGTGTGTGTGTGTGTGTTGTCGGTGTGTGTGTGTGTGTGTGTGTGTTGTCGGTGTGTGTGTGTGTGTTGTCGGTGTGTGTGTGTGTGTTGTCGGTGTGTTGTCGGTGTGTGTGTGTGTGTTGTCGGTGTGTGTGTGTGTGTTGTCGGTGTGTGTGTGTGTGTGTGTTGTCGGTGTGTGTGTGTGTGTGTTGTCGGTGTGTGTGTGTGTTTGTGTTGTCGGTGTGTGTGTGTGTGTGTTGTCGGTGTGTGTGTGTGTGTTGTCGGTGTGTGTGTGTGTGTGTTGTCGGTGTGTGTGTGTGTGTGTTGTCGGTGTGTGTGTGTGTGTGTTGTGTGTGTGTGTGTTGTTTGTGTGTGTGTGTGTTGTCGGTGTGTGTGTGTGTGTGTGTTGTCGGTGTGTGTGTGTGTGTGTGTGTGTGTGTGTGTGTGTGTGTGTGTGTGTGTGTGTGTGTGTGTGGTGTGTGTGTGTGTGTGTTGTCGGTGTGTGTGTGTGTGTGTGTGTTGTCGTGTGTGTGTGTGTGTGTTGTCGGTGTGTGTGTGTGTGTGTTGTCGGTGTGTGTGTGTGTGTGTGTTGTCGGTGTGTGTGTGTGTGTGTTGTCGGTGTGTGTGTGTGTGTGTGTTGTCGGTGTGTGTGTGTGTGTTGTCGGTGTGTGTGTGTGTGTTGTCGGTGTGTGTGTGTGTGTGTTGTCGGTGTGTGTGTGTGTGTGTTGTCGGTGTGTGTGTGTGTGTGTGTTGTCGGTGTGTGTGTGTGTGTTGTCGGTGTGTGTGTGTGTGTGTTGTCGGTGTGTTGTCGGTGTGTGTGTGTGTGTGTGTCGGTGTGTGTGTGTGTGTTGTCGGTGTGTGTGTGTGTGTGTTGTCGGTGTGTGTGTGTGTGTGTTGTCGGTGTGTGTGTGTGTGTGTTGTGTGTGTGTGTGTTGTTTGTGTGTGTGTGTGTTGTGGTGTGTGTGTGTGTGTGTGTTGTCGGTGTGTGTGTGTGTGTGTGTGTGTGTGTGTGTGTGTGTGTGTGGTGTGTGTGTGTGTGTGTTGTCGGTGTGTGTGTGTGTGTGTGTTGTCGGTGTGTGTGTGTGTGTTGTCGGTGTGTGTGTGTGTGTTGTCGGTGTGTGTGTGTGTGTGTTGTCGGTGTGTGTGTGTGTGTGTTGTCGGTGTGTGTGTGTGTTTGTGTTGTCGGTGTGTGTGTGTGTGTGTTGTCGGTGTGTGTGTGTGTGTTGTCGGTGTGTGTGTGTGTGTGTTGTCGGTGTGTGTGTGTGTGTGTTGTCGGTGTGTGTGTGTGTGTGTTGTGTGTGTGTGTGTTGTGTGTGTGTGTGTGTGTTGTCGGTGTGTGTGTGTGTGTGTGGTGTGTGTGTGTGTGTTGTCGGTGTGTGTGTGTGTGTGTTGTCGGTGTGTGTGTGTGTTGTCGGTGTGTGTGTGTGTGTGTGTTGTCGGTGTGTGTTGTCGGTGTGTGTGTGTGTGTGTGTTGTCGGTGTGTGTGTGTGTGTGTTGTCGGTGTGTGTGTGTGTGTGTGTTGTCGGTGTGTGTGTGTGTGTGTTGTCGGTGTGTGTGTGTGTGTGTGTGTTGTCGGTGTGTGTGTGTTGTCGGTGTGTGTGTGTGTGTGTTGTCGGTGTGTGTGTGTGTGTGTGTTGTCTGTGTGTGTGTGTGTGTTGTCGGTGTGTGTGTGTGTGTGTGTTGTCGGTGTGTGTGTGTGTGTTGTGTGTGTGTGTGTGTTGTCGGTGTGTGTGTGTGTGTTGTCGGTGTGTGTGTGTGTGTGTTGTCGGTGTGTGTGTGTGTGTGTTGTCGTGTGTGTGTGTGTGTGTGTGTTGTCGGTGTGTGTGTGTGTGTGTTGTCGGTGTGTGTGTGTGTGTGTTGTCGGTGTGTGTGTGTGTGTGTTGTGTGTGTGTGTGTTGTTTGTGTGTGTGTGTGTTGTCGGTGTGTGTGTGTGTGTGTGTTGTCGGTGTGTGTGTGTGTGTGTGTGTGTGTGTGTGTGTGTGTGTGTGTGTGTGTGTGTGTTGTCGGTGTGTGTGTGTGTGTGTTGTCGGTGTGTGTGTGTGTGTTGCGGGGTGTGTGTGTGTGTTGTCGGTGTGTGTGTGTGTGTGTTGTCGGTGTGTGTGTGTGTGTGTTGTCGGTGTGTGTGTGTGTGTGTGTGTGTTGTCGGTGTGTGTGTGTGTGTTGTCGGTGTGTGTGTGTGTGTGTTGTCGGTGTGTTGTCGGTGTGTGTGTGTGTGTTGTCGGTGTGTGTGTGTGTGTTGTCGGTGTGTGTGTGTGTTTGTGTGTTGTCGGTGTGTGTGTGTGTGTGTTGTCGGTGTGTGTGTGTGTTTATGTGTTGTCGGTGTGTGTGTGTGTGTGTTGTCGGTGTGTGTGTGTGTGTTGTCGGTGTGTGTGTCTGTGTGTGTTGTCGGTGTGTGTGGTGTGTGTTGTCGGTGTGTGTGTGTGTTGTCGGTGTGTGTGTGTGTGTTGTCGGTGTGTGTGTGTGTGTTGTCGGTGTGTGTGTGTGTGTGTGTGTTGTCGGTGTGTGTGTGTGTGTGTTGTCGGTGTGTGTGTGTGTGTGTGTGTTGTCGGTGTGTGTGTGTGTGTTGTCGGTGTGTGTGTGTGTGTGTTGTCGGTGTGTGTGTGTGTGTGTGTGTGTGTGTTGTTGTGTGTGTGTGTGTTGTCGGTGTGTGTGTGTGTGTGTGTTGTCGGTGTGTGTGTGTGTGTGTGTGTGTGTGTGTGTGTGTGTGTGTGTGTGTGTTGTCGGTGTGTGTGTGTGTGTGTGTGTTGTCGGTGTGTGTGTGTGTGTTGCGGTGTGTGTGTGTGTGTTGTCGGTGTGTGTGTGTGTGTGTTGTCGGTGTGTGTGTGTGTGTGTTGTCGGTGTGTGTGTGTGTGTGTGTGTGTGTGTTGTCGGTGTGTGTGTGTGTGTTGTCGGTGTGTGTGTGTGTGTTGTCGGTGTGTTGTCGGTGTGTGTGTGTGTGTTGTCGGTGTGTGTGTGTGTGTTGTCGGTGTGTGTGTGTGTTTATGTGTTGTCGGTGTGTGTGTGTGTGTGTTGTCGGTGTGTGTGTGTGTTTATGTGTTGTCGGTGTGTGTGTGTGTGTGTTGTCGGTGTGTGTGTGTGTGTGTTGTCGGTGTGTGTGTGTGTGTGTTGTCGGTGTGTGTGTGTGTGTGTTGTCGGTGTGTGTGTGTGTGTGTTGTGTGTGTGTGTGTTGTTTGTGTGTGTGTGTGTTGTCGGTGTGTGTGTGTGTGTGTTGTCGGTGTGTGTGTGTGTGTGTGTGTGTGTGTGTGTGTGTGTGTGTGTGTGTGTGTGTGTGTGTGTGTGTGTGTGGTGTGTGTGTGTGTGTGTTGTCGGTGTGTGTGTGTGTGTGTGTTGTCGGTGTGTGTGTGTGTGTTGCCGGGGTGTGTGTGTGTGTTGTCGGTGTGTGTGTGTGTGTGTTGTCGGTGTGTGTGTGTGTGTGTTGTCGGTGTGTGTGTGTGTGTGTGTGTTGTCGGTGTGTGTGTGTGTGTTGTCGGTGTGTGTGTGTGTGTGTTGTCGGTGTGTTGTCGGTGTGTGTGTGTGTGTTGTCGGTGTGTGTGTGTGTGTTGTCGGTGTGTGTGTGTGTTTATGTGTTGTCGGTGTGTGTGTGTGTGTGTTGTCGGTGTGTGTGTGTGTTTGTGTGTTGTCGGTGTGTGTGTGTGTGTGTTGTCGGTGTGTGTGTGTGTGTGTGTTGTCGGTGTGTGTGTGTGTGTTGCCGGTGTGTGTGTGTGTGTTGTCGGTGTGTGTGTGTGTGTGTTGTCGGTGTGTGTGTGTGTGTGTTGTCGGTGTGTGTGTGTGTGTGTGTGTGTGTTGTCGGTGTGTGTGTGTGTGTTGTCGGTGTGTGTGTGTGTGTTGTCGGTGTGTTGTCGGTGTGTGTGTGTGTGTTGTCGGTGTGTGTGTGTGTGTTGTCGGTGTGTGTGTGTGTTTATGTGTTGTCGGTGTGTGTGTGTGTGTGTTGTCGGTGTGTGTGTGTGTTTATGTGTTGTCGGTGTGTGTGTGTGTGTGTTGTCGGTGTGTGTGTGTGTGTTGTCGGTGTGTGTGTGTGTGTGTTGTCGGTGTGTGTGTGTGTGTGTTGTCGGTGTGTGTGTGTGTGTGTTGTGTGTGTGTGTGTTGTTTGTGTGTGTGTGTGTTGTCGGTGTGTGTGTGTGTGTGTGTTGTCGGTGTGTGTGTGTGTGTGTGTGTGTGTGTGTGTGTGTGTGTGTGTGTGTGTGTGTGTGTGTGTGTGTGTGTTGTCGGTGTGTGTGTGTGTGTGTTGTCGGTGTGTGTGTGTGTGTGTTGTCGGTGTGTGTGTGTGTGTTGTCGGTGTGTGTGTGTGTGTGTTGTCGGTGTGTGTGTGTGTGTGTTGTCGGTGTGGTGTGTGTGTGTGTGTTGTCGGTGTGTGTGTGTGTGTTGTCGGTGTGTGTGTGTGTGTGTTGTCGGTGTGTGTGTGTGTGTGTTGTCGGTGTGTGTGTGTGTGTGTGTTGTCGGTGTGTGTGTGTGTGTGTTGTCGGTGTGTGTGTGTGTGTTGTCGGTGTGTGTGTGTGTGTGTGTTGTCGGTGTGTGTGTGTGTGTTGTCGGTGTGTGTGTGTGTGTTGTCGGTGTGTGTGTGTGTGTGTGTGTTGTCGGTGTGTGTGTGTGTGTTGTCGGTGTGTGTGTGTGTGTGTGTGTCGTGTGTGTGTGTGTGTGTGTTGTCGGTGTGTGTGTGTGTGTGTGTTGTCGGTGTGTGTGTGTGTGTGTTGTGTGTGTGTGTGTGTGTTGTCGGTGTGTGTGTGTGTGTGTTGTCGGTGTGTGTGTGTGTGTGTGTGTGTGTGTGTGTGTGTGTTGTGTGTGTGTGTGTGTTGTCGGTGTGTGTGTGTGTGTGTGTTGTCGGTGTGTGTGTGTGTGTGTCGGTGTGTGTGTGTGTGTGTGTCGGTGTGTGTGTGTGTGTGTTGTCGGTGTGTGTGTGTGTGTGTGTTGTCGGTGTGTGTGTGTGTGTGTTGTCGGTGTGTGTGTGTGTGTTGTCGGGGTGTGTGTGTGTGTTGTCGGTGTGTGTGTGTGTGTGTTGTCGGTGTGTGTGTGTGTGTGTTGTCGGTGTGTGTGTGTGTGTGTTGTCGGTGTGTGTGTGTGTGTTGTCGGTGTGTGTGTGTGTGTGTTGTCGGTGTGTTGTCGGTGTGTGTGTGTGTGTTGTCGGTGTGTGTGTGTGTGTTGTCGGTGTGTGTGTGTGTGTGTTGTCGGTGTGTGTGTGTGTGTGTTGTCGGTGTGTGTGTGTGTTTGTGTTGTCGGTGTGTGTGTGTGTGTGTTGTCGGTGTGTGTGTGTGTGTTGTCGGTGTGTGTGTGTGTGTGTTGTCGGTGTGTGTGTGTGTGTTGTCGGTGTGTGTGTGTGTTGTCGGTGTGTGTGTGTGTGTTGTCGGTGTGTGTGTGTGTGTGGTGTGTGTTGTCGGTGTGTGTGTGTGTGTTGTCGGTGTGTGTGTGTGTGTTGTCGGTGTGGTGTGTGTGTGTGTGTTGTCGGTGTGTGTGTGTGTGTGTGTGTCGTGTGTGTGTGTGTGTGTGTTGTCGGTGTGTGTGTGTGTTGTGTTGTCGGTGTGTGTGTGTGTGTGTTGTCGGTGTGTGTGTGTGTGTGTTGTCGGTGTGTGTGTGTGTGTGTTGTCGGTGTGTGTGTGTGTGTTGTCGGTGTGTGTGTGTGTGTGTGTGTGTGTGTGTGTGTGTGTTGTCGGTGTGTGTGTGTGTGTGTTGTCGGTGTGTGTGTGTGTGTGTGTTGTCGGTGTGTGTGTGTGTGTGTGTGTGTCGGTGTGTGTGTGTGTGTGTGTGTGTGTGTGTGTGTGTGTGTGTGTGTGTGTGTGTGTGTGTGTGTGTGTGTGTTGTCGGTGTGTGTGTGTGTGTGTTGTCGGTGTGTGTGTGTGTGTGTTGTCGGGGTGTGTGTGTGTGTTGTCGGTGTGTGTGTGTGTGTGTGTCGGTGTGTGTGTGTGTGTGTTGTCGGTGTGTGTGTGTGTGTGTGTTGTCGGTGTGTGTGTGTGTGTGTTGTCGTGTGTGTGTGTGTGTGTGTTGTCGGTGTGTGTGTGTGTGTTGTCGGTGTGTGTGTGTGTGTGTGTTGTCGGTGTGTGTGTGTGTGTTGTGTGTGTGTGTGTTGTCGGTGTGTGTGTGTGTGTGTTGTCGGTGTGTGTGTGTGTGTTGTCGGTGTGTGTGTGTGTGTGTGTTGTCGGTGTGTGTGTGTCGGTGTGTGTGTGTGTGTGTGTTGTCGGTGTGTGTGTGTGTGTGTTGTCGGTGTGTGTGTGTGTGTGTTGTCGGTGTGTGTGTGTGTGTGTGTGTCGGTGTGTGTGTGTGTGTGTGTGTTGTCGGTGTGTGTGTGTTGTGTGTGTGTGTGTGTGTGTTGTCGGTGTGTGTGTGTGTGTGTTGTCGGTGTGTGTGTGTGTGTTGTCGGTGTGTGTGTGTGTGTGTGTTGTCGGTGTGTGTGTGTGTGTTGTCGGTGTGTGTGTGTGTGTTGTCGGTGTGTGTGTGTGTGTGTGTTGTCGGTGTGTGTGTGTGTGTGTTGTCGGTGTGTGTGTGTGTGTGTTGTCGGTGTGTGTGTGTGTGTGTGTTGTCGGTGTGTGTGTGTGTGTGTGTGTCGGTGTGTGTGTGTGTGTGTTGTCGGTGTGTGTGTGTGTGTGTTGTCGGTGTGTGTGTGTGTGTGTGTGGTGTGTGTGTGTGTGTGTTGTCGGTGTGTGTGTGTGTGTGTTGTCGGTGTGTGTGTGTGTGTGTGTGTCGTGTGTGTGTGTGTGTGTGTGTGTCGTGTGTGTGTGTGTGTGTGTTGTCGGTGTGTGTGTGTGTGTGTTGTCGGTGTGTGTGTGTGTGTTGTCGGTGTGTGTGTGTGTGTGTTGTCGGTGTGTGTGTGTGTGTGTGTTGTCGGTGTGTGTGTGTGTGTGTGTGTGTGTGTGTGTGTGTGTGTGTGTGTGTTGTCGGTGTGTGTGTGTGTGTGTGTTGTCGGTGTGTGTGTGTGTGTGTTGTCGGTGTGTGTGTGTGTGTGTGTGTGTGTGTGTGTGTGTTGTCGGTGTGTGTGTGTGTGTGTGTTGTCGGTGTGTGTGTGTGTGTTGTCGGTGTGTGTGTGTGTGTGTTGTCGGTGTGTGTGTGTGTGTGTTGTCGTGTGTGTGTGTGTGTGTGTTGTCGGTGTGTGTGTGTGTGTGTTGTCGGTGTGTGTGTGTGTGTGTCGGTGTGTGTGTGTGTGTTGTCGGTGTGTGTGTGTGTGTGTTGTCGGTGTGTGTGTGTGTGTGTTGTCGGTGTGTGTGTGTGTGTGTTGTGTGTGTGTGTGTGTGTGTGTGTGTGTGTGTGTGTGTGTGTGTGTGTGTTGTCGGTGTGTGTGTGTGTGTTGTCGGTGTGTGTGTGTGTGTGTTGTCGGTGTGTGTGTGTGTGTGTTGTCGGTGTGTGTGTGTGTGTGTTGTCGGTGTGTGTGTGTGTGTGTGTGTGTGTGTCGTGTGTGTGTGTGTGTGTGTTGTCGGTGTGTGTGTGTGTGTGTGTTGTCGGTGTGTGTGTGTGTGTTGTCGGTGTGTGTGTGTGTGTGTGTGTGTGTGTGTGTGTGTGTGTTGTCGGTGTGTGTGTGTGTGTGTTGTCGGTGTGTGTGTGTGTTGTGTGTTGTCGTGTGTGTGTGTGTGTGTTGTCGGTGTGTGTGTGTGTGTTGTCGGTGTGTGTGTGTGTGTGTTGTCGGTGTGTGTGTGTGTGTGTTGTCGGTGTGTGTGTGTGTGTGTGTCGGTGTGTGTGTGTGTGTGTTGTCGGTGTGTGTGTGTGTGTTGTCGGTGTGTGTGTGTGTGTGTGTGTTGTCGGTGTGTGTGTGTGTGTGTTGTCGGTGTGTGTGTGTGTGTGTGTGTTGTCGGTGTGTGTGTGTGTGTGTTGTCGGTGTGTGTGTGTGTGTGTGTCGGTGTGTGTGTGTGTGTGTGTGTGTGTGTGTGTGTGTGTGTGTGTGTGTGTGTTGTCGTGTGTGTGTGTGTGTGTGTTGTCGGTGTGTGTGTGTGTGTTGTCGGTGTGTGTGTGTGTGTGTTGTCGGTGTGTGTGTGTGTGTGTTGTCGGTGTGTGTGTGTGTGTGTGTGTGTGTTGTCGGTGTGTGTGTGTGTGTTGTCGTGTGTGTGTGTGTGTGTTGTCGGTGTGTTGTCGGTGTGTGTGTGTGTGTTGTCGGTGTGTGTGTGTGTGTTGTCGGTGTGTGTGTGTGTTTATGTGTTGTCGGTGTGTGTGTGTGTGTGTTGTCGGTGTGTGTGTGTGTTTATGTGTTGTCGGTGTGTGTGTGTGTGTGTTGTCGGTGTGTGTGTGTGTGTGTTGTCGGTGTGTGTGTGTGTGTGTTGTCGGTGTGTGTGTGTGTGTGTTGTCGGTGTGTGTGTGTGTGTGTTGTGTGTGTGTGTGTTGTTTGTGTGTGTGTGTGTTGTCGGTGTGTGTGTGTGTGTGTGTTGTCGGTGTGTGTGTGTGTGTGTGTGTGGTGTGTGTGTGTGTGTGTGTGTGGTGTGTGTGTGTGTGTGTGTGGTGTGTGTGTGTGTGTTGTCGGTGTGTGTGTGTGTGTGTGTTGTCGGTGTGTGTGTGTGTGTTGTCGGGTGTGTGTGTGTGTGTTGTCGGTGTGTGTGTGTGTGTGTTGTCGGTGTGTGTGTGTGTGTGTTGTCGGTGTGTGTGTGTGTGTGTGTGTGTTGTCGGTGTGTGTGTGTGTGTTGTCGGTGTGTGTGTGTGTGTTGTGTGTGTTGTCGGTGTGTGTGTGTGTGTTGTCGGTGTGTGTGTGTGTGTTGTCGGTGTGTGTGTGTGTGTGTGTTGTCGGTGTGTGTGTGTGTGTGTGTCGGTGTGTGTGTGTGTTTGTGTTGTCGGTGTGTGTGTGTGTGTGTGTGTCGGTGTGTGTGTGTGTGTGTGTTGTCGTGTGTGTGTGTGTGTGTTGTCGGTGTGTGTGTGTGTGTTGTCGGTGTGTGTGTGTGTGTGTTGTCGGTGTGTGTGTGTGTGTGTTGTCGGTGTGTGTGTGTGTGTGTGTGTGTGTGTGTGTGTGTGTGTGTGTTGTCGGTGTGTGTGTGTGTGTTGTCGGTGTGTGTGTGTGTGTGTGTGTGTGTCGGTGTGTGTGTGTGTGTTGTCGGTGTGTGTGTGTGTGTGTTGTCGGTGTGTGTGTGTGTGTGTTGTCGGTGTGTGTGTGTGTGTGTGTGTTGTCGGTGTGTGTGTGTGTGTGTTGTCGGTGTGTGTGTGTGTGTGTTGTCGGTGTGTGTGTGTGTGTTGTCGGTGTGTGTGTGTGTGTGTTGTCGGTGTGTGTGTGTGTGTGTTGTGTGTGTGTGTGTTGTTGTGTGTGTGTGTGTGTTGTCGGTGTGTGTGTGTGTGTGTGTTGTCGGTGTGTGTGTGTGTGTGTGTGTGTGTGTGTGTGTGTGTGTGTGTGTGTGTGTGTGTGTTGTCGGTGTGTGTGTGTGTGTGTGTGTGTGTCGTGTGTGTGTGTGTGTGTTGTCGGTGTGTGTGTGTGTGTTGCCGGTGTGTGTGTGTGTGTTGTCGGTGTGTGTGGGTGTGTGTTGTCGGTGTGTGTGTGTGTGTGTTGTCGGTGTGTGTGTGTGTGTGTTGTCGGTGTGTGTGTGTGTGTTGTCGGTGTGTGTGTGTGTGTTGTCGGTGTGTTGTCGGTGTGTGTGTGTGTGTTGTCGGTGTGTGTGTGTGTGTTGTCGGTGTGTGTGTGTGTTTGTGTTGTCGGTGTGTGTGTGTGTGTGTTGTCGGTGTGTGTGTGTGTTTATGTGTTGTCGGTGTGTGTGTGTGTGTGTTGTCGGTGTGTGTGTGTGTGTTGTCGGTGTGTGTGTCTGTGTGTGTTGTCGGTGTGTGTGTGTGTGTTGTCGGTGTGTGTGTGTGTTGTCGGTGTGTGTGTGTGTTGTCGGTGTGTGTGTGTGTTGTCGGTGTGTGTTGTCGGTGTGTGTGTGTGTGTTGTCGGTGTGTGTGTTGTGTTGTCGGTGTGTGTGTGTGTGTGTGTGTTGTCGGTGTGTGTGTGTGTGTGTTGTCAGTGTGTGTGTGTGTGTGTGTTGTCGGTGTGTGTGTGTTTATGTGTTGTCGGTGTGTGTGTGTGTGTGTTGTCGGTGTGTGTGTGTGTGTGTGTTGTCGGTGTGTGTGTGTGTTGTCGGTGTGTGTGTGTGTGTTGTCGGTGTGTGTGTGTTGTCGGTGTGTGTGTGTGTGTGTGTTGTCGGTGTGTGTGTGTGTGTGTTGTCGGTGTGTGTGTGTGTGTGTGTTGTCAGTGTGTGTGTGTGTGTGTGTTGTCGGTGTGTGTGTGTGTGTGTGTGTGTTGTCGGTGTGTGTGTGTGTGTGTGTTGTCGGTGTGTGTGTGTGTGTGTTTTCGGTGTGTGTGTGTGTGTGTTGTCGGTGTGTGTGTGTCTGTGTTGTCGGTGTGTGTGTGTTGTCGGTGTGTGTGTGTGTGTGTGTCGGTGTGTGTGTGTGTGTGTTGTCGGTGTGTGTGTGTGTGTCTGTTGTCGGTGTGTGTGTGTGTGTTGTCGGTGTGTGTGTGTGTGTGTTGTCGGTGTGTGTGTGTGTGTTGTCGGTGTGTGTGTGTGTGTGTGTTGTCGGTGTGTGTGTGTGTGTTGTGTGTGTGTGTGTTGTCGGTGTGTGTGTGTGTGTGTTGTCGGTGTGTGTGTGTGTTGTCGGTGTGTGTGTGTGTGTGTGTTGTCGGTGTGTGTTGTCGGTGTGTGTGTGTGTGTGTGTTGTCGGTGTGTGTGTGTGTGTGTGATGTCAGTGTGTGTGTGTGTGTGTGTTGTCGGTGTGTGTGTGTGTGTGTTGTCGGTGTGTGTGTGTGTGTGTGTGTGTCGGTGTGTGTGTGTTGTCGGTGTGTGTGTGTGTGTGTTGTCGGTGTGTGTGTGTGTGTGTTGTCTGTGTGTGTGTGTGTGTTGTCGGTGTGTGTGTGTGTGTGTGTTGTCGGTGTGTGTGTGTGTGTTGTGTGTGTGTGTGTGTTGTCGGTGTGTGTGTGTGTGTGTGTTGTCGGTGTGTGTGTGTGTGTGTTGTCGGTGTGTGTGTGTGTGTGTTGTCGGTGTGTGTGTGTGTGTGTGTGTTGTCGGTGTGTGTGTGTGTGTGTTGTCGGTGTGTGTGTGTGTTGTCGGTGTGTGTGTGTGTGTGTTGTGTGTGTGTGTGTTGTTTGTGTGTGTGTGTGTTGTTGGTGTGTGTGTGTGTGTGTGTTGTCGGTGTGTGTGTGTGTGTGTGTGTGTGTGTGTGTGTGTGTGTGTGTGTTGTCGGTGTGTGTGTGTGTGTGTGTTGTCGGTGTGTGTGTGTGTGTTGCCGGGGTGTGTGTGTGTGTTGTCGGTGTGTGTGTGTGTGTGTGTTGTCGGTGTGTGTGTGTGTGTGTTGTCGGTGTGTGTGTGTGTTTATGTGTTGTCGGTGTGTGTGTGTGTGTGTTGTCGGTGTGTGTGTGTGTGTTGTCGGTGTGTGTGTGTGTGTGTTGTCGGTGTGTGTGTGTGTGTGTTGTCGGTGTGTGTGTGTGTGTGTTGTGTGTGTGTGTGTTGTTTGTGTGTGTGTGTGTTGTCGGTGTGTGTGTGTGTGTGTGTTGTGTGTGTGTGTGTTGTCGGTGTGTGTGTGTGTGTGTTGTCGGTGTGTGTGTGTGTTGTCGGTGTGTGTGTGTGTGTGTGTTGTCGGTGTGTGTGTGTGTGTGTGTTGTCGGTGTGTGTGTGTGTGTGTGTTGTCAGTGTGTGTGTGTGTGTGTGTTGTCGGTGTGTGTGTGTGTGTGTTGTCGGTGTGTGTGTGTGTGTGTGTTGTCGGTGTGTGTGTGTTGTCGGTGTGTGTGTGTGTGTGTTGTCGGTGTGTGTGTGTGTGTGTTGTCTGTGTGTGTGTGTGTGTTGTCGGTGTGTGTGTGTGTGTGTGTTGTCGGTGTGTGTGTGTGTGTTGTGTGTGTGTGTGTGTTGTCGGTGTGTGTGTGTGTGTTGTCGGTGTGTGTGTGTGTGTGTTGTCGGTGTGTGTGTGTGTGTGTTGTCGGTGTGTGTGTGTGTGTGTTGTGTGTGTGTGTGTTGTTTGTGTGTGTGTGTGTTGTCGGTGTGTGTGTGTGTGTGTGTTGTCGGTGTGTGTGTGTGTGTGTGTGTGTGTGTGTGTGTGTGTGTGTGTGTGTGTGTGTGTGTGTGTGTGTTGTCGGTGTGTGTGTGTGTGTGTGTTGTCGGTGTGTGTGTGTGTGTTGCCGGGGTGTGTGTGTGTGTTGTCGGTGTGTGTGTGTGTGTGTTGTCGGTGTGTGTGTGTGTGTGTTGTCGGTGTGTGTGTGTGTGTGTGTGTGTTGTCGGTGTGTGTGTGTGTGTTGTCGGTGTGTGTGTGTGTGTTGTCGGTGTGTTGTCGGTGTGTGTGTGTGTGTTGTCGGTGTGTGTGTGTGTGTTGTCGGTGTGTGTGTGTGTTTATGTGTTGTCGGTGTGTGTGTGTGTGTGTTGTCGGTGTGTGTGTGTGTTTATGTGTTGTCGGTGTGTGTGTGTGTGTGTTGTCGGTGTGTGTGTGTGTGTTGTCGGTGTGTGTGTCTGTGTGTGTTGTCGGTGTGTGTGTGTGTGTTGTCGGTGTGTGTGTGTGTTGTCGGTGTGTGTGTGTGTTGTCGGTGTGTGTGTTTGTTGTCGGTGTGTGTGTGTGTGTGTGTGTTGTCGGTGTGTGTGTGTGTGTGTTGTCGGTGTGTGTGTGTGTGTGTGTGTTGTCGGTGTGTGTGTGTGTGTTGCCGGTGTGTGTGTGTGTGTGTTGTCGGTGTGTGTGTGTGTGTGTGTGTGTGTGTGTGTGTTGTCGGTGTGTGTGTGTGTGTGTTGTGTGTGTGTGTGTGTTGCCGGTGTGTGTGTGTGTGTTGTCGGTGTGTGTGTGTGTGTGTTGTCGGTGTGTGTGTGTGTGTGTTGTCGGTGTGTGTGTGTGTGTGTGTGTGTGTGTTGTCGGTGTGTGTGTGTGTGTTGTCGGTGTGTGTGTGTGTGTTGTCGGTGTGTTGTCGGTGTGTGTGTGTGTGTTGTCGGTGTGTGTGTGTGTGTTGTCGGTGTGTGTGTGTGTTTATGTGTTGTCGGTGTGTGTGTGTGTGTGTTGTCGGTGTGTGTGTGTGTTTATGTGTTGTCGGTGTGTGTGTGTGTGTGTTGTCGGTGTGTGTGTGTGTGTTGTCGGTGTGTGTGTGTGTGTGTTGTCGGTGTGTGTGTGTGTGTGTTGTCGGTGTGTGTGTGTGTGTGTTGTGTGTGTGTGTGTTGTTTGTGTGTGTGTGTGTTGTCGGTGTGTGTGTGTGTGTGTGTTGTCGGTGTGTGTGTGTGTGTGTGTGTGTGTGTGTGTGTGTGTGTGTGTGTGTGTGTGTGTGTGTGTGTGTGTGTGTGTGTGTGTGTGTTGTCGGTGTGTGTGTGTGTGTGTGTTGTCGGTGTGTGTGTGTGTGTTGCCGGGGTGTGTGTGTGTGTTGTCGGTGTGTGTGTGTGTGTGTTGTCGGTGTGTGTGTGTGTGTGTTGTCGGTGTGTGTGTGTGTGTGTGTGTGTTGTCGGTGTGTGTGTGTGTGTTGTCGGTGTGTGTGTGTGTGTGTTGTCGGTGTGTTGTCGGTGTGTGTGTGTGTGTTGTCGGTGTGTGTGTGTGTGTTGTCGGTGTGTGTGTGTGTTTATGTGTTGTCGGTGTGTGTGTGTGTGTGTTGTCGGTGTGTGTGTGTGTTTATGTGTTGTCGGTGTGTGTGTGTGTGTGTGTTGTCGGTGTGTGTGTGTGTGTGTGTTGTCGGTGTGTGTGTGTGTGTTGCCGGTGTGTGTGTGTGTGTTGTCGGTGTGTGTGTGTGTGTGTTGTCGGTGTGTGTGTGTGTGTGTTGTCGGTGTGTGTGTGTGTGTGTGTTGTCGGTGTGTGTGTGTGTGTTGTCGGTGTGTGTGTGTGTGTTGTCGGTGTGTTGTCGGTGTGTGTGTGTGTGTTGTCGGTGTGTGTGTGTGTGTTGTCGGTGTGTGTGTGTGTTTATGTGTTGTCGGTGTGTGTGTGTGTGTGTTGTCGGTGTGTGTGTGTGTTATGTGTTGTCGGTGTGTGTGTGTGTGTGTTGTCGGTGTGTGTGTGTGTGTTGTCGGTGTGTGTGTGTGTGTGTTGTCGGTGTGTGTGTGTGTGTGTTGTCGGTGTGTGTGTGTGTGTGTTGTGTGTGTGTGTGTTGTTTGTGTGTGTGTGTGTTGTCGGTGTGTGTGTGTGTGTGTGTTGTCGGTGTGTGTGTGTGTGTGTGTGTGTGTGTGTGTGTGTGTGTGTGTGTGTGTGTGTGTGTGTGTGTGTGTGTGTGTGTGTGTGTGTTGTCGGTGTGTGTGTGTGTGTGTGTGTTGTCGGTGTGTGTGTGTGTGTTGCCGGGGTGTGTGTGTGTGTTGTCGTGTGTGTGTGTGTGTGTGTTGTCGGTGTGTGTGTGTGTGTGTTGTCGGTGTGTGTGTGTGTGTGTGTTGTCGGTGTGTGTGTGTGTGTTGCCGGGGTGTGTGTGTGTGTTGTCGGTGTGTGTGTGTGTGTGTTGTCGGTGTGTGTGTGTGTGTGTTGTCGGTGTGTGTGTGTGTGTGTGTTGTCGGTGTGTGTGTGTGTGTTGTCGGTGTGTGTGTGTGTGTGTTGTCGGTGTGTTGTCGGTGTGTGTGTGTGTGTTGTCGGTGTGTGTGTGTGTGTTGTCGGTGTGTGTGTGTGTGTGTTGTCGGTGTGTGTGTGTGTGTGTTGTCGGTGTGTGTGTGTGTGTGTTGTGTGTGTTTGTGTTGTTTGTGTTTGTGTGTGTTGTTGGTGTGTGTGTGTGTGTGTGTTGTCGGTGTGTGTGTGTGTGTGTGTGTGTGTGTGTGTGTGTGTGTGTGTGTGTGTGTGTGTTGTCGGTGTGTGTGTGTGTGTGTGTTGTCGGTGTGTGTGTGTGTGTTGCCGGGGTGTGTGTGTGTGTTGTCGGTGTGTGTGTGTGTGTGTTGTCGGTGTGTGTGTGTGTGTGTTGTCGGTGTGTGTGTGTGTTTATGTGTTGTCGGTGTGTGTGTGTGTGTGTTGTCGGTGTGTGTGTGTGTGTTGTCGGTGTGTGTGTGTGTGTGTTGTCGGTGTGTGTGTGTGTGTGTTGTCGGTGTGTGTGTGTGTGTGTTGTGTGTGTGTGTGTTGTTTGTGTGTGTGTGTGTTGTCGGTGTGTGTGTGTGTGTGTGTTGTGTGTGTGTGTGTTGTCGGTGTGTGTGTGTGTGTGTTGTCGGTGTGTGTGTGTGTTGTCGGTGTGTGTGTGTGTGTGTGTTGTCGGTGTGTGTTGTCGGTGTGTGTGTGTGTGTGTGTTGTCGGTGTGTGTGTGTGTGTGTGTTGTCAGTGTGTGTGTGTGTGTGTGTTGTCGGTGTGTGTGTGTGTGTGTTGTCGGTGTGTGTGTGTGTGTGTGTGTTGTCGGTGTGTGTGTGTTGTCGGTGTGTGTGTGTGTGTGTTGTCGGTGTGTGTGTGTGTGTGTTGTCTGTGTGTGTGTGTGTGTTGTCGGTGTGTGTGTGTGTGTGTGTTGTCGGTGTGTGTGTGTGTGTTGTGTGTGTGTGTGTGTTGTCGGTGTGTGTGTGTGTGTTGTCGGTGTGTGTGTGTGTGTGTTGTCGGTGTGTGTGTGTGTGTGTTGTCGGTGTGTGTGTGTGTGTGTTGTCGGTGTGTGTGTGTGTGTGTTGTCGGTGTGTGTGTGTGTGTGTTGTCGGTGTGTGTGTGTGTGTGTTGTGTGTGTGTGTGTTGTTTGTGTGTGTGTGTGTTGTCGGTGTGTGTGTGTGTGTGTGTTGTCGGTGTGTGTGTGTGTGTGTGTGTGTGTGTGTGTGTGTGTGTGTGTGTGTGTGTTGTCGGTGTGTGTGTGTGTGTTGTCGGTGTGTGTGTGTGTGTTGCCGGGGTGTGTGTGTGTGTTGTCGGTGTGTGTGTGTGTGTGTTGTCGGTGTGTGTGTGTGTGTGTTGTCGGTGTGTGTGTGTGTGTGTGTGTGTTGTCGGTGTGTGTGTGTGTGTTGTCGGTGTGTGTGTGTGTGTGTTGTCGGTGTGTTGTCGGTGTGTGTGTGTGTGTTGTCGGTGTGTGTGTGTGTGTTGTCGGTGTGTGTGTGTGTTTATGTGTTGTCGGTGTGTGTGTGTGTGTGTTGTCGGTGTGTGTGTGTGTTTATGTGTTGTCGGTGTGTGTGTGTGTGTGTTGTCGGTGTGTGTGTGTGTGTTGTCGGTGTGTGTGTCTGTGTGTGTTGTCGGTGTGTGTGTGTGTGTTGTCGGTGTGTGTGTGTGTTGTCGGTGTGTGTGTGTGTGTTGTCGGTGTGTGTGTTTGTTGTCGGTGTGTGTGTGTGTGTGTGTGTTGTCGGTGTGTGTGTGTGTGTGTTGTCGGTGTGTGTGTGTGTGTGTGTGTTGTCGGTGTGTGTGTGTGTGTTGCCGGTGTGTGTGTGTGTGTGTTGTCGGTGTGTGTGTGTGTGTGTTGTGTGTGTGTGTGTTGTTTGTGTGTGTGTGTGTTGTCGGTGTGTGTGTGTGTGTGTGTTGTCGGTGTGTGTGTGTGTGTGTGTGTGTGTGTGTGTGTGTGTGTGTGTGTGTTGTCGGTGTGTGTGTGTGTGTGTGTGTTGTCGGTGTGTGTGTGTGTGTTGCCGGTGTGTGTGTGTGTGTTGTCGGTGTGTGTGTGTGTGTGTTGTCGGTGTGTGTGTGTGTGTGTTGTCGGTGTGTGTGTGTGTGTGTGTGTGTGTGTTGTCGGTGTGTGTGTGTGTGTTGTCGGTGTGTGTGTGTGTGTTGTCGGTGTGTTGTCGGTGTGTGTGTGTGTGTTGTCGGTGTGTGTGTGTGTGTTGTCGGTGTGTGTGTGTGTTTATGTGTTGTCGGTGTGTGTGTGTGTGTGTTGTCGGTGTGTGTGTGTGTTTATGTGTTGTCGGTGTGTGTGTGTGTGTGTTGTCGGTGTGTGTGTGTGTGTGTTGTCGGTGTGTGTGTGTGTGTGTTGTCGGTGTGTGTGTGTGTGTGTTGTCGGTGTGTGTGTGTGTGTGTTGTGTGTGTGTGTGTTGTTTGTGTGTGTGTGTGTTGTCGGTGTGTGTGTGTGTGTGTGTTGTCGGTGTGTGTGTGTGTGTGTGTGTGTGTGTGTGTGTGTGTGTGTGTGTGTGTGTGTGTGTGTGTGTGTGTGTGTTGTGTGTGTGTGTGTGTTGTCGGTGTGTGTGTGTGTGTGTGTTGTCGGTGTGTGTGTGTGTGTTGCCGGGGTGTGTGTGTGTGTTGTCGGTGTGTGTGTGTGTGTGTTGTCGGTGTGTGTGTGTGTGTGTTGTCGGTGTGTGTGTGTGTGTGTGTGTGTTGTCGGTGTGTGTGTGTGTGTTGTCGGTGTGTGTGTGTGTGTGTTGTCGGTGTGTTGTCGGTGTGTGTGTGTGTGTTGTCGGTGTGTGTGTGTGTGTTGTCGGTGTGTGTGTGTGTTTGTGTTGTCGGTGTGTGTGTGTGTGTGTTGTCGGTGTGTGTGTGTGTGTGTGTCGGTGTGGGTGTGTGTGTGTCGGTGTGTGTGTGTGTGTGTGTTGTCGGTGTGTGTGTGTGTGTTGCC
The DNA here is from genome assembly GCF_965601325.2 of Salmo salar. NCBI lineage: Eukaryota > Metazoa > Chordata > Actinopteri > Salmoniformes > Salmonidae > Salmo > Salmo salar. The sequence goes on along the minus strand of NW_027675636.1, from coordinate 227,796 downwards.
GGTGTGTGTGTGTGTGTTGTCGGTGTGTGTGTGTGTGTGTTGTCGGTGTGTGTGTGTGTGTGTTGTCGGTGTGTGTGTGTGTGTGTGTGTGTGTGTGTTGTCGGTGTGTGTGTGTGTGTTGTCGGTGTGTGTGTGTTGTCGGTGTGTTGTCGGTGTGTGTGTGTGTGTTGTCGGTGTGTGTGTGTGTGTTGTCGGTGTGTGTGTGTGTTTATGTGTTGTCGGTGTGTGTGTGTGTGTGTTGTCGGTGTGTGTGTGTGTTTATGTGTTGTCGGTGTGTGTGTGTGTGTGTTGTCGGTGTGTGTGTGTGTGTGTTGTCGGTGTGTGTGTGTGTGTGTTGTCGGTGTGTGTGTGTGTGTGTTGTCGGTGTGTGTGTGTGTGTGTTGTGTGTGTGTGTGTTGTTTGTGTGTGTGTGTGTTGTCGGTGTGTGTGTGTGTGTGTGTTGTCGGTGTGTGTGTGTGTGTGTGTGTGTGTGTGTGTGTGTGTGTGTGTGTGTGTGTGTGTGTGTGTGTGTGTGTGTGTGTGTGTGTGTGTGTGTTGTCGGTGTGTGTGTGTGTGTGTGTGTTGTAGGTGTGTGTGTGTGTGTTGCCGGGGTGTGTGTGTGTGTTGTCGGTGTGTGTGTGTGTGTGTTGTCGGTGTGTGTGTGTGTGTGTTGTCGGTGTGTGTGTGTGTGTGTGTGTGTTGTCGGTGTGTGTGTGTGTGTTGCCGGGGTGTGTGTGTGTGTTGTCGGTGTGTGTGTGTGTGTGTTGTCGGTGTGTGTGTGTGTGTGTTGTCGGTGTGTGTGTGTGTGTGTGTTGTCGGTGTGTGTGTGTGTGTTGTCGGTGTGTGTGTGTGTGTGTTGTCGGTGTGTTGTCGGTGTGTGTGTGTGTGTTGTCGGTGTGTGTGTGTGTGTTGTCGGTGTGTGTGTGTGTTTATGTGTTGTCGGTGTGTGTGTGTGTGTGTTGTCGGTGTGTGTGTGTGTTTATGTGTTGTCGGTGTGTGTGTGTGTGTGTTGTCGGTGTGTGTGTGTGTGTTGTCGGTGTGTGTGTCTGTGTGTGTTGTCGGTGTGTGTGTGTGTGTTGTCGGTGTGTGTGTGTGTTGTCGGTGTGTGTGTGTGTGTGTGTGTTGTCGGTGTGTGTGTGTGTGTTGTCGGTGTGTGTGTTTGTTGTCGGTGTGTGTGTGTGTGTGTGTGTTGTCGGTGTGTGTGTGTGTGTGTGTGTTGTCGGTGTGTGTGTGTGTGTGTTGTCGGTGTGTGTGTGTGTGTTGTCGGTGTGTGTGTGTGTGTGTTGTCGGTGTGTGTGTGTGTGTGTTGTGTGTGTGTGTGTTGTTTGTGTGTGTGTGTGTTGTCGGTGTGTGTGTGTGTGTGTGTTGTCGGTGTGTGTGTGTGTGTGTGTGTGTGTGTGTGTGTGTGTGTGTGTGTGTGTGTGTGTGTGTGTTGTCGGTGTGTGTGTGTGTGTGTGTGTGTGTTGTCGGTGTGTGTGTGTGTGTTGCCGGTGTGTGTGTGTGTGTTGTCGGTGTGTGTGTGTGTGTGTTGTCGGTGTGTGTGTGTGTGTGTTGTCGGTGTGTGTGTGTGTGTGTGTGTTGTCGGTGTGTGTGTGTGTGTTGTCGGTGTGTGTGTGTGTGTTGTCGGTGTGTTGTCGGTGTGTGTGTGTGTGTTGTCGGTGTGTGTGTGTGTGTTGTCGGTGTGTGTGTGTGTTTATGTGTTGTCGGTGTGTGTGTGTGTGTGTTGTCGGTGTGTGTGTGTGTTTATGTGTTGTCGGTGTGTGTGTGTGTGTGTTGTCGGTGTGTGTGTGTGTGTTGTCGGTGTGTGTGTCTGTGTGTGTTGTCGGTGTGTGTGTGTGTGTTGTCGGTGTGTGTGTGTGTTGTCGGTGTGTGTGTGTGTTGTCGGTGTGTGTGTGTGTGTGTGTGTGTTGTCGGTGTGTGTGGTGTGTGTTGTCGGTGTGTGTGTTTGTTGTCGGTGTGTGTGTGTGTGTGTGTGTTGTCGGTGTGTGTGTGTGTGTGTTGTCAGTGTGTGTGTGTGTGTGTGTTGTCGGTGTGTGTGTGTTTATGTGTTGTCGGTGTGTGTGTGTGTGTGTTGTCGGTGTGTGTGTGTGTGTGTGTTGTCGGTGTGTGTGTGTGTTGTCGGTGTGTGTGTGTGTGTTGTCGGTGTGTGTGTGTTGTCGGTGTGTGTGTGTGTGTGTGTTGTCGGTGTGTGTGTGTGTGTGTTGTCGGTGTGTGTGTGTGTGTGTGTTGTCAGTGTGTGTGTGTGTGTGTGTTGTCGGTGTGTGTGTGTGTGTGTGTGTTGTCGGTGTGTGTGTGTGTGTGTGTTGTCGGTGTGTGTGTGTGTGTGTTGTCGGTGTGTGTGTGTGTGTGTGTTGTCGGTGTGTGTGTGTCTGTGTTGTCGGTGTGTGTGTGTTGTCGGTGTGTGTGTGTGTGTGTTGTCGGTGTGTGTGTGTGTGTGTTGTCGGTGTGTGTGTGTGTGTCTGTTGTCGGTGTGTGTGTGTGTGTTGTCGGTGTGTGTGTGTGTGTGTTGTCGGTGTGTGTGTGTGTGTTGTCGGTGTGTGTGTGTGTGTGTGTTGTCGGTGTGTGTGTGTGTGTGTGTTGTGTGTGTGTGTGTTGTCGGTGTGTGTGTGTGTGTTGTCGGTGTGTGTGTGTGTTGTCGGTGTGTGTGTGTGTGTGTGTTGTCGGTGTGTGTTGTCGGTGTGTGTGTGTGTGTGTGTTGTCGGTGTGTGTGTGTGTGTGTGATGTCGTGTGTGTGTGTGTGTGTGTTGTCGGTGTGTGTGTGTGTGTGTTGTCGGTGTGTGTGTGTGTGTGTGTGTTGTCGGTGTGTGTGTGTTGTCGGTGTGTGTGTGTGTGTGTTGTCGGTGTGTGTGTGTGTGTGTTGTCTGTGTGTGTGTGTGTGTTGTCGGTGTGTGTGTGTGTGTGTGTTGTCGGTGTGTGTGTGTGTGTTGTGTGTGTGTGTGTGTTGTCGGTGTGTGTGTGTGTGTTGTCGGTGTGTGTGTGTGTGTGTTGTCGGTGTGTGTGTGTGTGTGTTGTCGGTGTGTGTGTGTGTGTGTGTGTTGTCGGTGTGTGTGTGTGTGTGTTGTCGGTGTGTGTGTGTGTGTGTTGTCGGTGTGTGTGTGTGTGTGTTGTGTGTGTGTGTGTTGTTTGTGTGTGTGTGTGTTGTTGGTGTGTGTGTGTGTGTGTGTTGTCGGTGTGTGTGTGTGTGTGTGGTGTGTGTGTGTGTGTGTGTTGTGTGTGTGTGTGTGTTGTCGGTGTGTGTGTGTGTGTTGTCGGTGTGTGTGTGTGTGTGTTGTCGGTGTGTGTGTGTGTGTGTTGTCTGTGTGTGTGTGTGTGTTGTCGGTGTGTGTGTGTGTGTGTGTGTGTGTGTTGTGTGTGTGTGTGTGTTGTCGGTGTGTGTGTGTGTGTTGTCGGTGTGTGTGTGTGTGTGTTGTCGGTGTGTGTGTGTGTGTGTTGTCGGTGTGTGTGTGTGTGTGTGTGTTGTCGGTGTGTGTGTGTGTGTGTTGTCGGTGTGTGTGTGTGTGTGTTGTCGGTGTGTGTGTGTGTGTGTTGTGTGTGTGTGTGTTGTTTGTGTGTGTGTGTGTTGTTGGTGTGTGTGTGTGTGTGTGTTGTCGGTGTGTGTGTGTGTGTGTGTGTGGTGTGTGTGTGTGTGTGTGTGTGTGGTGTGTGTGTGTGTGTGTTGTCGGTGTGTGTGTGTGTGTGTGTTGTCGGTGTGTGTGTGTGTGTTGCCGGGGTGTGTGTGTGTGTTGTCGGTGTGTGTGTGTGTGTGTTGTCTGTGTGTGTGTGTGTGTGTTGTCGGTGTGTGTGTGTGTGTGTGTGTGTTGTCGGTGTGTGTGTGTGTGTTGTCGGTGTGTGTGTGTGTGTGTTGTCGGTGTGTTGTCGGTGTGTGTGTGTGTGTTGTCGGTGTGTGTGTGTGTGTTGTCGGTGTGTGTGTGTGTTTATGTGTTGTCGGTGTGTGTGTGTGTGTGTTGTCGGTGTGTGTGTGTGTTTATGTGTTGTCGGTGTGTGTGTGTGTGTGTTGTCGGTGTGTGTGTGTGTGTTGTCGGTGTGTGTGTCTGTGTGTGTTGTCGGTGTGTGTGTGTGTGTTGTCGGTGTGTGTGTGTGTTGTCGGTGTGTGTGTGTGTGTGTGTGTGTTGTCGGTGTGTGTGTGTGTGTGTTGTCGGTGTGTGTGTGTGTTTGTTGTCGGTGTGTGTGTGTGTGTGTTGTCGGTGTGTGTGTGTGTGTTGTCGGTGTGTGTGTGTGTTGTCGGTGTGTGTGTGTGTGTGTGTGTTGTCGGTGTGTGTGTGTGTGTGTTGTCGGTGTGTGTGTGTGTGTGTGTTGTCGGTGTGTGTGTGTGTGTGTGTGTTGTCGGTGTGTGTGTGTGTGTGTTGTCGGTGTGTGTGTGTGTGTGTTGTCGGTGTGTGTGTGTGTGTGTTGTGTGTGTGTGTGTTGTTTGTGTGTGTGTGTGTTGTTGGTGTGTGTGTGTGTGTGTGTTGTCGGTGTGTGTGTGTGTGTGTGTGTGTGTGTGTGTGTGTGTGTGTGTGTGTGTGTGTGTGTGTGTTGTCGATGTGTGTGTGTGTGTGTGTTGTCGGTGTGTGTGTGTGTGTTGCCGGGGTGTGTGTGTGTGTTGTCGGTGTGTGTGTGTTGTCGGTGTGTGTGTGTGTGTGTTGTCGGTGTGTGTGTGTGTGTGTGTGTGTTGTCGGTGTGTGTGTGTGTGTTGTCGGTGTGTGTGTGTGTGTGTTGTCGGTGTGTTGTCGGTGTGTGTGTGTGTGTTGTCGGTGTGTGTGTGTGTGTTGTCGGTGTGTGTGTGTGTTTATGTGTTGTCGGTGTGTGTGTGTGTGTGTTGTCGGTGTGTGTGTGTGTTTATGTGTTGTCGTGTGTGTGTCGGTGTGTGTGTGTGTCGTGTGTGTGTGTGTGTGTTGTCGGTGTGTGTGTGTGTGTGTGTTGTCGGTGTGTGTGTGTGTGTGTTGTCGGTGTGTGTGTGTGTTTGTTGTCGGTGTGTGTGTGTGTGTGTGTGTTGTCGGTGTGTGTGTGTGTGTGTTGTCAGTGTGTGTGTGTGTGTGTTGTCGGTGTGTGTGTGTGTTTATGTGTTGTCAGTGTGTGTGTGTGTGTGTTGTCGGTGTGTGTGTGTGTGTGTGTTGTCGTGTGTGTGTGTGTGTTGTCGGTGTGTGTGTGTGTGTGTTGTGTGTGTGTGTGTTGTTTGTGTGTGTGTGTGTTGTCGGTGTGTGTGTGTGTGTGTGTTGTCGGTGTGTGTGTGTGTGTGTGTGTGTGTGTGTGTGTGTGTGTGTGTGTGTGTGTGTGTGTTGTCGGTGTGTGTGTGTGTGTGTGTTGTCGGTGTGTGTGTGTGTGTTGCCGGTGTGTGTGTGTGTGTTGTCGGTGTGTGTGTGTGTGTGTTGTCGGTGTGTGTGTGTGTGTGTTGTCGGTGTGTGTGTGTGTGTGTGTGTGTGTGTGTCGGTGTGTGTGTGTGTTGTCGGTGTGTGTGTGTGTGTTGTCGGTGTGTTGTCGGTGTGTGTGTGTGTGTTGTCGGTGTGTGTGTGTGTGTTGTCGGTGTGTGTGTGTGTTTATGTGTTGTCGGTGTGTGTGTGTGTGTGTTGTCGGTGTGTGTGTGTGTTTATGTGTTGTCGGTGTGTGTGTGTGTGTGTTGTCGGTGTGTGTGTGTGTGTTGTCGGTGTGTGTGTGTGTGTGTTGTCGGTGTGTGTGTGTGTGTGTTGTCGGTGTGTGTGTGTGTGTGTCGGTGTGTGTGTGTGTTATGTGTTGTCGTGTGTGTGTGTGTGTGTGTTGTCGGTGTGTGTGTGTGTGTGTGTTGTCGGTGTGTGTGTGTGTTGTCGGTGTGTGTGTGTGTGTTGTCGGTGTGTGTGTGTTGTCGGTGTGTGTGTGTGTGTGTGTTGTCGGTGTGTGTGTGTGTGTGTTGTGTGTGTGTGTGTTGTTTGTGTGTGTGTGTGTTGTCGGTGTGTGTGTGTGTGTGTGTTGTCGGTGTGTGTGTGTGTGTGTGTGTGTGTGTGTGTGTGTGTTGTCGGTGTGTGTGTGTGTGTGTGTTGTCGGTGTGTGTGTGTTGCCGGTGTGTGTGTGTGTGTTGTCGGTGTGTGTGTGTGTGTGTTGTCGGTGTGTGTGTGTGTGTGTTGTGTGTGTGTGTGTTGTTTGTGTGTGTGTGTGTTGTTGGTGTGTGTGTGTGTGTGTGTTGTCGGTGTGTGTGTGTGTGTGTGTGGTGTGTGTGTGTGTGTGTGTGTGGTGTGTGTGTGTGTGTGTTGTCGGTGTGTGTGTGTGTGTGTGTTGTCGGTGTGTGTGTGTGTGTTGCCGGGGTGTGTGTGTGTGTTGTCGGTGTGTGTGTGTGTGTGTTGTCGGTGTGTGTGTGTGTGTGTTGTCGGTGTGTGTGTGTGTGTGTGTGTGTTGTCGGTGTGTGTGTGTGTGTTGTCGGTGTGTGTGTGTGTGTGTTGTCGGTGTGTTGTCGGTGTGTGTGTGTGTGTTGTCGGTGTGTGTGTGTGTGTTGTCGGTGTGTGTGTGTGTTTATGTGTTGTCGGTGTGTGTGTGTGTGTGTTGTCGGTGTGTGTGTGTGTTTATGTGTTGTCGGTGTGTGTGTGTGTGTGTTGTCGGTGTGTGTGTGTGTGTTGTCGGTGTGTGTGTCTGTGTGTGTTGTCGGTGTGTGTGTGTGTGTTGTCGGTGTGTGTGTGTGTTGTCGGTGTGTGTGTGTGTGTGTGTGTGTGTGTGTGTGTGTGTGTTGTCGGTGTGTGTGTGTGTGTGTGTTGTCGGTGTGTGTGTGTGTGTGTGTGTGTGTGGTGTGTGTGTGTGTGTGTTGTCGGTGTGTGTGTGTGTGTGTTGTCGTGTGTGTGTGTGTGTGTGTTGTCGGTGTGTGTGTGTGTGTTGTCGGTGTGTGTGTGTGTGTTGTCGGTGTGTGTGTGTTGTCGGTGTGTGTGTGTGTGTGTGTTGTCGGTGTGTGTGTGTGTGTGTTGTGTGTGTGTGTGTTGTTGTGTGTGTGTGTGTGTTGTCGGTGTGTGTGTGTGTGTGTGTTGTCGGTGTGTGTGTGTGTGTTGTCGGTGTGTGTGTGTGTGTGTGTTGTCGGTGTGTGTGTGTGTGTGTTGTCGGTGTGTGTGTGTGTTTGTGTGTTGTCGGTGTGTGTGTGTGTGTGTTGTCGGTGTGTGTGTGTGTGTTGTCGGTGTGTGTGTGTGTGTGTTGTCGGTGTGTGTGTGTGTGTGTTGTCGGTGTGTGTGTGTGTTGTCGGTGTGTGTGTGTGTGTGTGTGTTGTCGGTGTGTGTGTGTGTGTGTTGTCGGTGTGTGTGTGTGTGTGTGTTGTCGGTGTGTGTGTGTGTGTTGTCGGTGTGTGTGTGTGTGTGTTGTCGGTGTGTGTGTGTGTGTTGTCGGTGTGTGTGTGTGTGTGTGTTGTCGGTGTGTGTGTGTGTGTGTGTGTGTGTGTGTGTGTGTTGTCGGTGTGTGTGTGTGTGTGTTGTCGGTGTGTGTGTGTGTGTGTTGTCGGTGTGTGTGTGTGTGTGTGGTGTGTGTGTGTGTGTGTGTGTGTGTGTGTGTGTGTGTGTGTTGTCGGTGTGTGTGTGTGTGTGTGTTGTCGGTGTGTGTGTGTGTGTGTGTCGGTGTGGTGTGTGTGTGTTGTCGGTGTGTGTGTGTGTGTGTTGTCGGTGTGTGTGTGTGTGTGTTGTCGTGTGTGTGTGTGTGTGTGTGTGTGTGTGTTGTCGGTGTGTGTGTGTGTGTGTCGGTGTGTGTGTGTGTGTGTGGTGTGTTGTCGGTGTGTGTGTGTGTGTTGTCGGTGTGTGTGTGTGTGTTGTCGGTGTGTGTGTGTGTTTGTGTTGTCGGTGTGTGTGTGTGTGTGTTGTCGGTGTGTGTGTGTGTTTGTGTTGTCGGTGTGTGTGTGTGTGTGTTGTCGGTGTGTGTGTGTGTGTTGTCGGTGTGTGTGTGTGTGTGTTGTCGGTGTGTGTGTGTGTGTGTTGTCGGTGTGTGTGTGTGTGTGTTGTCGGTGTGTGTGTGTGTGTGTGTGTGTGTGTGTGTTGTGTGTGTGTGTGTGTGTTGTCGGTGTGTGTGTGTGTGTGTGTGTGTGTGTGTGTGTGTGTGTGTGTGTGTGTGTGTGTGTGTGTTGTCGTGTGTGTGTGTGTGTGTTGTCGGTGTGTGTGTGTGTGTGTGTTGTCGGTGTGTGTGTGTGTGTTGTCGGGTGTGTGTGTGTGTGTTGTCGGTGTGTGTGTGTGTGTGTTGTCGGTGTGTGTGTGTGTGTGTTGTCGTGTGTGTGTGTGTGTGTGTGTGTTGTCGGTGTGTGTGTGTGTGTTGTCGGTGTGTGTGTGTGTGTGTTGTCGGTGTGTTGTCGGTGTGTGTGTGTGTGTTGTCGGTGTGTGTGTGTGTGTGTTGTCGGTGTGTGTGTGTGTTGTGTGTTGTCGGTGTGTGTGTGTGTGTGTTGTCGGTGTGTGTGTGTGTTTGTGTTGTCGGTGTGTGTGTGTGTGTGTGTGTGTGTGTGTGTGTGTTGTCGGTGTGTGTGTGTGTGTGTGTTGTCGTGTGTGTGTGTGTGTGTTGTCGGTGTGTGTGTGTGTGTGTGTCGTGTGTGTGTGTGTGTGTTGTCGGTGTGTGTGTGTGTGTGTTGTCGGTGTGTGTGTGTGTGTGTTGTCGGTGTGTGTGTGTGTGTGTGTGTGTTGTCGGTGTGTGTGTGTGTGTTGTCGGTGTGTGTGTGTGTGTGTTGTCGGTGTGTGTGTGTGTGTGTGTGTGTTGTCGGTGTGTGTGTGTGTGTTGTCGGTGTGTGTGTGTGTGTGTGTTGTCGGTGTGTGTGTGTGTGTGTTGTCGGTGTGTGTGTGTGTGTGTTGTCGGTGTGTGTGTGTGTGTGTGTGTGTGTGTGTGTGTGTGTGTTGTCGGTGTGTGTGTGTGTGTGTTGTCGGTGTGTGTGTGTGTGTTGTCGGTGTGTGTGTGTGTGTGTTGTCGGTGTGTGTGTGTGTGTGTTGTCGGTGTGTGTGTGTGTGTGTGTGGTGTGTGTGTGTGTGTGTTGTCGGTGTGTGTGTGTGTGTTGTCGGTGTGTGTGTGTGTGTGTTGTCGGTGTGTGTGTGTGTGTGTTGTCGGTGTGTGTGTGTGTGTGTGTGTTGTCGGTGTGTGTGTGTGTGTGTTGTCGGTGTGTGTGTGTGTGTGTGTTGTCGGTGTGTGTGTGTGTGTGTTGTGTGTGTGTGTGTTGTTTGTGTGTGTGTGTGTTGTTGGTGTGTGTGTGTGTGTGTGTGTGTTGTCGGTGTGTGTGTGTGTGTGTGTGTGTGTGTGTGTGTTTGTGTGTGTGTGTGTTGTCGGTGTGTGTGTGTGTGTGTGTTGTCGGTGTGTGTGTGTGTGTGTGTGTGTGTGTGTGTGTGTGTGTGTGTTGTCGGTGTGTGTGTGTGTGTGTGTCGGTGTGTGTGTGTGTGTGTGTGTTGTCGGTGTGTGTGTGTGTGTTGTCGGTGTGTGTGTGTGTGTGTGTGTCGGTGTGTTGTCGGTGTGTGTGTGTGTGTTGTCGGTGTGTGTGTGTGTGTTGTCGGTGTGTGTGTGTGTTTATGTGTTGTCGGTGTGTGTGTGTGTGTGTTGTCGGTGTGTGTGTGTGTTTATGTGTTGTCGGTGTGTGTGTGTGTGTGTTGTCGGTGTGTGTGTGTGTGTTGTCGGTGTGTGTGTGTGTGTGTTGTCGGTGTGTGTGTGTGTGTTGTCGGTGTGTGTGTGTGTGTGTGTGTGTGTGTGTGTGTGTGTTGTCGGTGTGTGTGTGTGTGTGTTGTCGGTGTGTGTGTGTGTTGTTGTCGGTGTGTGTGTGTGTTGTGTGTTGTCGGTGTGTGTGTGTGTGTGTTGTCGGTGTGTGTGTGTGTGTGTTGTCGGTGTGTGTGTGTGTTTGTGTTGTCGTGTGTGTGTGTGTGTGTTGTCGGTGTGTGTGTGTGTGTGTGTTGTCGGTGTGTGTGTGTGTGTGTCGGTGTGTGTGTGTGTGTTGTCGGTGTGTGTGTGTTGTCGTGTGTGTGTGTGTGTGTGTTGTCGGTGTGTGTGTGTGTGTGTTGTCGGTGTGTGTGTGTGTGTGTGTTGTCGGTGTGTGTGTGTGTGTGTTGTCGTGTGTGTGTGTGTGTGTGTGTGTTGTCGGTGTGTGTGTGTGTGTGTGTTGTCGGTGTGTGTGTGTGTGTGTTGTCGGTGTGTGTGTGTGTGTGTTGTCGGTGTGTGTGTGTGTGTGTTGTCGGTGTGTGTGTGTGTGTTGTCGGTGTGTGTGTGTGTGTGTTGTCGGTGTGTGTGTGTGTGTGTTGTCGGTGTGTGTGTGTGTGTGTGTTGTCTGTGTGTGTGTGTGTGTGTTGTCGGTGTGTGTGTGTGTGTTGCCGGTGTGTGTGTGTGTGTTGTCGGTGTGTGTGTGTGTGTGTTGTCGGTGTGTGTGTGTGTGTGTTGTCGGTGTGTGTGTGTGTGTGTGTGTTGTCGGTGTGTGTGTGTGTGTTGTCGGTGTGTGTGTGTGTGTTGTCGGTGTGTTGTCGGTGTGTGTGTGTGTGTTGTCGGTGTGTGTGTGTGTGTTGTCGGTGTGTGTGTGTGTTTATGTGTTGTCGGTGTGTGTGTGTGTGTGTTGTCGGTGTGTGTGTGTGTTTATGTGTTGTCGGTGTGTGTGTGTGTGTGTTGTCGGTGTGTGTGTGTGTGTTGTCGGTGTGTGTGTCTGTGTGTGTTGTCGGTGTGTGTGTGTGTGTTGTCGGTGTGTGTGTGTGTTGTCGGTGTGTGTGTGTGTTGTCGGTGTGTGTGTGTGTGTGTGTGTGTTGTCGGTGTGTGTGTGTGTGTGTGTTGTCGGTGTGTGTGTTTGTTGTCGGTGTGTGTGTGTGTGTGTGTGTTGTCGGTGTGTGTGTGTGTGTGTTGTCAGTGTGTGTGTGTGTGTGTGTTGTCGGTGTGTGTGTGTTTATGTGTTGTCGGTGTGTGTGTGTGTGTGTTGTCGGTGTGTGTGTGTGTGTGTGTTGTCGGTGTGTGTGTGTGTTGTCGGTGTGTGTGTGTGTTGTCGGTGTGTGTGTGTTGTCGGTGTGTGTGTGTGTGTGTGTTGTCGGTGTGTGTGTGTGTGTGTTGTCGGTGTGTGTGTGTGTGTGTGTTGTCAGTGTGTGTGTGTGTGTGTGTTGTCGGTGTGTGTGTGTGTGTGTGTGTGTGTGTCGGTGTGTGTGTGTGTGTGTGTGTGTCGGTGTGTGTGTGTGTGTTGTCGGTGTGTGTGTGTGTGTGTTGTCGGTGTGTGTGTGTGTGTGTGTGTCGGTGTGTGTGTGTGTGTTGTCGGTGTGTGTGTGTGTGTGTTGTCGGTGTGTGTGTGTGTGTGTTGTCGGTGTGTGTGTGTGTGTGTGTTGTCGGTGTGTGTGTGTGTGTTGTCGGTGTGTGTGTGTGTGTGTTGTCGGTGTGTGTGTGTGTGTGTTGTCGGTGTGTGTGTGTGTGTGTGTCTGTGTGTGTGTGTGTGTGTGTGTGTGTGTGTGTGTGTGTGTGTTGTCGGTGTGTGTGTGTGTGTGTTGTCGGTGTGTGTGTGTGTGTTGTCGGTGTGTGTGTGTGTGTGTGTGTGTCGTGTGTGTGTGTGTCTGTGTGTGTGTGTGTGTGTGTTGTCGGTGTGTGTGTGTGTGTGTTGTCGGTGTGTGTGTGTGTGTGTGTGTGTGTGTGTGTGTGTGTGTGTGTGTGTGTGTGTGTGTGTGTGTGTGTGTGTTGTCGGTGTGTGTGTGTGTGTGTTGTCGTGTGTGTGTGTGTGTGTGTTGTCGGTGTGTGTGTGTGTGTGTGTTGTCGGTGTGTGTGTGTGTGTTGTCGGTGTGTGTGTGTGTGTTGTCGGTGTGTGTGTGTGTGTTGTCGGTGTGTGTGTGTGTGTGTTGTCGGTGTGTGTGTGTGTGTGTTGTCGGTGTGTTGTCGGTGTGTGTGTGTGTGTTGTCGGTGTGTGTGTGTGTGTGTTGTCGGTGTGTGTGTGTGTGTGTTGTCGGTGTGTGTGTGTGTGTGTTGTCGTGTGTGTGTGTGTGTTTGTGTTGTCGGTGTGTGTGTGTGTGTGTGTGTCGGTGTGTGTGTGTGTGTTGTCGGTGTGTGTGTGTGTGTGTGTGTGTGTGTGTGTGTGTGTGTGTGTGTTGTCGGTGTGTGTGTGTGTGTGTGTTGTCGGTGTGTGTGTGTGTGTTGCCGGGGTGTGTGTGTGTGTTGTCGGTGTGTGTGTGTGGTGTTGTCGGTGTGTGTGTGTGTGTGTTGTCGGTGTGTGTGTGTGTGTGTGTGTGTTGTCGGTGTGTGTGTGTGTGTTGTCGGTGTGTGTGTGTGTGTGTTGTCGGTGTGTTGTCGGTGTGTGTGTGTGTGTTGTCGGTGTGTGTGTGTGTGTTGTCGGTGTGTGTGTGTGTTTATGTGTTGTCGGTGTGTGTGTGTGTGTGTTGTCGGTGTGTGTGTGTGTTTATGTGTTGTCGGTGTGTGTGTGTGTGTGTTGTCGGTGTGTGTGTGTGTGTTGTCGGTGTGTGTGTCTGTGTGTGTTGTCGGTGTGTGTGTGTGTGTTGTCGGTGTGTGTGTGTGTTGTCGGTGTGTGTGTGTGTGTGTGTGTTGTCGGTGTGTGTGTGTGTGTGTTGTCGGTGTGTGTGTGTGTTTGTTGTCGGTGTGTGTGTGTGTGTGTGTGTGTTGTCGGTGTGTGTGTGTGTCTGTTGTCAGTGTGTGTGTGTGTGTGTTGTCGGTGTGTGTGTGTGTTTATGTGTTGTCAGGTGTGTGTGTGTGTGTTGTCGGTGTGTGTGTGTGTGTGTGTTGTCGGTGTGTGTGTGTGTTGTCGGTGTGTGTGTGTGTGTTGTCGGTGTGTGTGTGTTGTCGGTGTGTGTGTGTGTGTGTGTTGTCGGTGTGTGTGTGTGTGTGTTGTCGGTGTGTGTGTGTGTGTGTGTTGTCAGTGTGTGTGTGTGTGTGTGTTGTCGGTGTGTGTGTGTGTGTGTGTGTGTTGTCGGTGTGTGTGTGTGTGTGTGTGTTGTCGGTGTGTGTGTGTGTGTGTTTTCGGTGTGTGTGTGTGTGTGTTGTCGGTGTGTGTGTGTCTGTGTTGTCGGTGTGTGTGTGTTGTCGGTGTGTGTGTGTGTGTGTTGTCGGTGTGTGTGTGTGTGTGTTGTCGGTGTGTGTGTGTGTGTCTGTTGTTGGTGTGTGTGTGTGTGTTGTCGGTGTGTGTGTGTGTGTTGCCGGTGTGTGTGTGTGTGTTGTCGGTGTGTGTGTGTGTGTGTTGTCGGTGTGTGTGTGTGTGTGTTGTCGGTGTGTGTGTGTGTGTGTGTGTTGTCGGTGTGTGTGTGTGTGTTGTCGGTGTGTGTGTGTGTGTTGTCGGTGTGTTGTCGGTGTGTGTGTGTGTGTTGTCGGTGTGTGTGTGTGTGTTGTCGGTGTGTGTGTGTGTTTATGTGTTGTCGGTGTGTGTGTGTGTGTGTTGTCGGTGTGTGTGTGTGTTTATGTGTTGTCGGTGTGTGTGTGTGTGTGTTGTCGTTGTGTGTGTGTGTGTTGTCGGTGTGTGTGTCTGTGTGTGTTGTCGGTGTGTGTGTGTGTGTTGTCGGTGTGTGTGTGTGTTGTCGGTGTGTGTGTGTGTTGTCGGTGTGTGTGTGTGTGTGTGTGTGTTGTCGGTGTGTGTGTGTGTGTGTGTTGTCGGTGTGTGTGTTTGTTGTCGGTGTGTGTGTGTGTGTGTGTGTTGTCGGTGTGTGTGTGTGTGTGTTGTCAGTGTGTGTGTGTGTGTGTGTTGTCGGTGTGTGTGTGTTTATGTGTTGTCGGTGTGTGTGTGTGTGTGTTGTCGGTGTGTGTGTGTGTGTGTGTTGTCGGTGTGTGTGTGTGTTGTCGGTGTGTGTGTGTGTTGTCGGTGTGTGTGTGTTGTCGGTGTGTGTGTGTGTGTGTGTTGTCGGTGTGTGTGTGTGTGTGTTGTCGGTGTGTGTGTGTGTGTGTGTTGTCAGTGTGTGTGTGTGTGTGTGTTGTCGGTGTGTGTGTGTGTGTCTGTTGTCGGTGTGTGTGTGTGTGTTGTCGGTGTGTGTGTGTGTGTGTTGTCGGTGTGTGTGTGTGTGTTGTCGGTGTGTGTGTGTGTGTGTGTTGTCGGTGTGTGTGTGTGTGTGTGTTGTGTGTGTGTGTGTTGTCGGTGTGTGTGTGTGTGTGTTGTCGGTGTGTGTGTGTGTTGTCGGTGTGTGTGTGTGTGTGTGTTGTCGGTGTGTGATGTCAGTGTGTGTGTGTGTGTGTGTTGTCGGTGTGTGTGTGTGTGTGTTGTCGGTGTGTGTGTGTGTGTGTGTGTTGTCGGTGTGTGTGTGTTGTCGGTGTGTGTGTGTGTGTGTTGTCGGTGTGTGTGTGTGTGTGTTGTCTGTGGTGTGTGTGTGTGTGTTGTCGGTGTGTGTGTGTGTGTGTGTTGTCGGTGTGTGTGTGTGTGTTGTGTGTGTGTGTGTGTTGTCGGTGTGTGTGTGTGTGTTGTCGGTGTGTGTGTGTGTGTGTTGTCGGTGTGTGTGTGTGTGTGTTGTCGGTGTGTGTGTGTGTGTGTGTGTTGTCGGTGTGTGTGTGTGTGTGTTGTCGGTGTGTGTGTGTTTGTGTTGTCGGTGTGTGTGTGTGTGTGTTGTGTGTGTGTGTGTTGTTTGTGTGTGTGTGTGTTGTTGGTGTGTGTGTGTGTGTGTGTGTGTTGTCGGTGTGTGTGTGTGTGTGTGTGTGTGTGTGTGTGTGTGTGTTGTCGGTGTGTGTGTGTGTGTGTGTTGTCGGTGTGTGTGTGTGTGTTGCCGGGGTGTGTGTGTGTGTTGTCGGTGTGTGTGTGTGTGTGTTGTCGGTGTGTGTGTGTGTGTGTTGTCGGTGTGTGTGTGTGTGTGTGTGTGTTGTCGGTGTGTGTGTGTGTGTTGTCGGTGTGTGTGTGTGTGTGTTGTCGGTGTGTTGTCGGTGTGTGTGTGTGTGTTGTCGGTGTGTGTGTGTGTGTTGTCGGTGTGTGTGTGTGTTTATGTGTTGTCGGTGTGTGTGTGTGTGTGTTGTCGGTGTGTGTGTGTGTTTATGTGTTGTCGGTGTGTGTGTGTGTGTGTTGTCGGTGTGTGTGTGTGTGTTGTCGGTGTGTGTGTCTGTGTGTGTTGTCGGTGTGTGTGTGTGTGTTGTCGGTGTGTGTGTGTGTTGTCGGTGTGTGTGTGTGTGTGTGTGTTGTCGGTGTGTGTGTGTGTGTGTTGTCGGTGTGTGTGTGTGTTTGTTGTCGGTGTGTGTGTGTGTGTGTGTGTGTTGTCGGTGTGTGTGTGTGTGTGTTGTCAGTGTGTGTGTGTGTGTGTTGTCGGTGTGTGTGTGTGTTTATGTGTTGTCAGTGTGTGTGTGTGTGTGTTGTCGGTGTGTGTGTGTGTGTGTGTTGTCGGTGTGTGTGTGTGTTGTCGGTGTGTGTGTGTGTGTTGTCGGTGTGTGTGTGTTGTCGGTGTGTGTGTGTGTGTGTGTTGTCGGTGTGTGTGTGTGTGTGTTGTCGGTGTGTGTGTGTGTGTGTGTTGTCAGTGTGTGTGTGTGTGTGTGTTGTCGGTGTGTGTGTGTGTGTGTGTGTGTTGTCGGTGTGTGTGTGTGTGTGTGTGTTGTCGGTGTGTGTGTGTGTGTGTTTTCGGTGTGTGTGTGTGTGTGTTGTCGGTGTGTGTGTGTCTGTGTTGTCGGTGTGTGTGTGTTGTCGGTGTGTGTGTGTGTGTGTTGTCGGTGTGTGTGTGTGTGTGTTGTCGGTGTGTGTGTGTGTGTCTGTTGTTGGTGTGTGTGTGTGTGTTGTCGGTGTGTGTGTGTGTGTGTTGTCGGTGTGTGTGTGTGTGTTGTCGGTGTGTGTGTGTGTGTTGTCGGTGTGTGTGTGTGTGTGTTGTGTGTGTGTGTGTTGTCGGTGTGTGTGTGTCTGTGTTGTCGGTGTGTGTGTGTGTTGTCGGTGTGTGTGTGTGTGTGTGTTGTCGGTGTGTGTTGTCGGTGTGTGTGTGTGTGTGTGTTGTCGGTGTGTGTGTGTGTGTGTTGTCAGTGTGTGTGTGTGTGTGTGTTGTCGGTGTGTGTGTGTGTGTGTTGTCGGTGTGTGTGTGTGTGTGTGTGTGTGTTGTCGGTGTGTGTGTGTTGTCGGTGTGTGTGTGTGTTGTCGGTGTGTGTGTGTGTGTGTTGTCTGTGTGTGTGTGTGTGTTGTCGGTGTGTGTGTGTTTATGTGTTGTCGGTGTGTGTGTGTGTGTTGTCGGTGTGTGTGTGTGTGTTTTGTCGGTGTGTGTGTGTGTTTTCGGTGTGTGTGTGTGTGTGTGTGTGTGTGTGTGTTGTCGGTGTGTGTGTGTGTTGTCGGTGTGTATGTGTGTGTGTGTTGTCGGTGTGTGTGTGTGTGTGTGTTGTCGGTGTGTGTGTGTGTGTTGTCAGTGTGTGTGTGTGTGTGTTGTCGGTGTGTGTGTGTGTGTGTTGTCGGTGTGTGTGTGTGTTGTGTGTGTGTGTGTTGTCGGTGTGTGTGTTGTCTGAGTGTGTGTGTGTGTGTGTTGTCGGTGTGTGTGTGTTGTCGGTGTGTGTGTGTGTGTGTGTTGTCGGTGTGTGTGTGTGTGTGTGTGTGTGTTGTCGGTGTGTGTGTGTGTGTGTTGTCGGTGTGTGTGTGTGTGTGTTGTCAGTGTGTGTGTGTGTGTGTGTTGTCGGTGTGTGTGTGTGTTGTCGGTGTGTGTGTGTGTGTGTTGTCGGTGTGTGTGTGTTGTGGGTGTGTGTGTGTGTGTGTTGTCGGTGTGTGTGTGTGTGTTGCTGGTGTTTGTGTGCGTGTGTTGTCGATGTGTCTGTGTGTGTGTTGTCGGTGTGTGTGTGTGTGTGTGTGTGTGTGTGTGTGTGTGTGTGTGTGTGTGTTGTCGGTGTGTGTGTGTGTGTGTGTTGTCGGTGTGTGTGTGTGTGTTGTGTGTGTGTGTGTGTTGTCGGTGTGTGTGTGTGTGTTGTCGGTGTGTGTGTGTGTGTGTTGTCGGTGTGTGTGTGTGTGTTGTCGGTGTGTGTGTGTGTGTGTGTGTTGTCGGTGTTTGTGTGTGTGTGTTGTCGGTGTGTGTGTGTGTGTGTTGTCGGTGTGTGTGTGTGTGTGTTGTGTGTGTGTGTGTTGTTTGTGTGTGTGTGTTGTCGGTGTGTGTGTGTGTGTGTTGTCGGTGTGTGTGTGTGTGTGTGTGTGTGTGTGTGTGTGTGTGTGTGTCTGTGTGTTGTCGGTGTGTGTGTGTGTGTGTTGTCGGTGTGTGTGTGTGTGTTGCCGGTGTGTGTGTGTGTGTTGTCGGTGTGTGTGTGTGTGTGTGTTGTCGGTGTGTGTGTGTGTGTGTTGTCGGTGTGTGTGTGTGTGTGTGTGTGTTGTCGGTGTGTGTGTGTGTGTGTTGTCGGTGTGTTGTCGGTGTGTGTGTGTGTGTTGTCGGGGTGTGTGTGTGTGTTGTCGGTGTGTGTGTGTGTTGTCGGTGTGTGTGTGTGTTTATGTGGTGTCAGTGTGTGTGTGTGTGTGTTGTCGGTGTGTGTGTGTGTGTTGTCGGTGTGTGTGTGTGTGTGTGTGTTGTCGGTGTGTGTGTGTGTGTTGTCGGTGTGTGTGTGTGTTGTCGGTGTGTGTGTGTGTTGTCGGTGTGTGTGTGTGTGTGTGTGTTGTCGGTGTGTGTGTGTGTGTTGTCGGTGTGTGTGTTTGTTGTCGGTGTGTGTGTGTGAGTGTGTGTTGTCGGTGTGCGTGTGTGTGTGTGTTGTCAGTGTGTGTGTGTGTGTGTTGTCGGTGTGTGTGTGTTTATGTGTTGTCGGTGTGTGTGTGTGTGTGTTGTCGGTGTGTGTGTGTGTGTGTGTGTGTGTTGTCGGTGTGTGTGTGTGTTGTCGGTGTGTGTGTGTGTGTTGTCGGTGTGTGTGTGTTGTCAGTGTGTGTGTGTGTGTGTGTTGTCGGTGTGTGTGTGTGTGTGTGTTGTCGGTGTGTGTGTGTGTGTGTGTTGTCGGTGTGTGTGTGTGTGTGTTTTCGGTGTGTGTGTGTGTGTGTGTTGTCGGTGTGTGTGTGTGTGTGTTGTCGGTGTGTGTGTGTGTGTTGTCGGTGTGTGTGTGTGTGTGTTGTCGGTGTGTGTGTGTGTTGTCGGTGTGTGTGTGTGTGTGTGTGTGTGTGTGTTGTCGGTGTGTGTGTGTGTTGTCGGTGTGTATGTGTGTGTGTGTTGTCGGTGTGTGTGTGTGTGTGTTGTCGGTGTGTGTGTGTTGTCGGTGTGTGTGTGTGTGTGTTGTCGGTGTGTGTGTGTGTGTGTTGTCGGTGTGTGTGTGTGTGTCTGTTGTCGGTGTGTGTGTGTGTGTTGTCGGTGTGTGTGTGTGTGTGTTGTCGGTGTGTGTGTGTGTGTTGTCGGTGTGTGTGTGTGTGTGTTGTCGGTGTGTGTGTGTGTGTGTTGTGTGTGTGTGTGTTGTCGGTGTGTGTGTGTGTGTGTTGTCGGTGTGTGTGTGTGTTGTCGGTGTGTGTGTGTGTGTGTGTGTGTGTGTGTGTGTGTGTGTGTGGTGTGTGTGTGTGTGTGTGTTGTCGGTGTGTGTGTGTGTGTGTTGTCGGTGTGTGTGTGTGTGTGTGTGTTGTCGGTGTGTGTGTGTGTGTGTGTGTGTGTGTGTCGGTGTGTGTGTGTGTGTTGTCGGTGTGTGTGTGTGTGTGTGTTGTCGGTGTGTGTGTGTTGTCGGTGTGTGTGTGTGTGTGTGTTGTCGGTGTGTGTGTGTTGTCGGTGTGTGTGTGTGTGTGTTGTCGGTGTGTGTGTGTGTGTGTGTTGTCGGTGTGTGTGTGTGTGAATGGTCGGTGTGTGTGTGTGTGTTGTCGGTGTGTGTGTGTGTGTGTTGTCGGTGTGTGTGTGTGTGTGTTGTCGGTGTGTGTGTGTGTTGTGTGTGTGTGTGTTGTCGGTGTGTGTGTTGTCTGAGTGTGTGTGTGTGTGTGTGTGTGTGTGTTGTCGGTGTGTGTGTGTTGTCGGTGTGTGTGTGTGTGTGTGTTGTCGGTGTGTGTGTGTGTGTGTGTGTGTGTGTTGTCGGTGTGTGTGTGTGTGTGTTGTCGGTGTGTGTGTGTGTGTGTTGTCAGTGTGTGTGTGTGTGTGTGTTGTCGGTGTGTGTGTGTGTGTGTTGTCGGTGTGTGTGTGTGTGTGTGTGTTGTCGGTGTGTGTGTGTTGTGGGTGTGTGTGTGTGTGTTGTCTGTGTGTGTGTGTGTGTGTTGCTGGTGTTTGTGTGTGTGTGTGTTGTCGATGTGTGTGTGTGTGTGTTGTCGGTGTGTGTGTGTGTGTGTGTGTGTGTGTGTGTGTGTGTTGTCGGTGTGTGTGTGTGTGTGTGTTGTCGGTGTGTGTGTGTGTGTTGTGTGTGTGTGTGTGTTGTCGGTGTGTGTGTGTGTGTGTTGTCGGTGTGTGTGTGTGTGTGTTGTCGGTGTGTGTGTGTGTGTGTTGTCGGTGTGTGTGTGTGTGTGTTGTCGGTGTGTGTGTGTGTGTGTGTGTTGTTGGTGTGTGTGTGTGTGTGTTGTGTGTGTGTGTGTTGTTTGTGTGTGTGTGTGTGTGTTGTCGGTGTGTGTGTGTGTGTCTGTTGTCGGTGTGTGTGTGTGTGTTGTCGGTGTGTGTGTGTGTGTGTTGTCGGTGTGTGTGTGTGTGTTGTCGGTGTGTGTGTGTGTGTGTTGTCGGTGTGTGTGTGTGTGTGTTGTGTGTGTGTGTTGTCGGTGTGTGTGTGTGTGTGTTGTCGGTGTGTGTGTGTGTGTTGTCGGTGTGTGTGTGTGTGTGTGTGTGTGTGTGTGTGTTGTCGGTGTGTGTGTGTGTGTGTGTGTGTTGTCGGTGTGTGTGTGTGTGTGTTGTCAGTGTGTGTGTGTGTGTGTGTTGTCGGTGTGTGTGTGTGTGTGTTGTCGGTGTGTGTGTGTGTGTGTGTGTGTTGTCGGTGTGTGTGTGTTGTCGGTGTGTGTGTGTGTGTGTTGTCGGTGTGTGTGTGTGTGTGTTGTCTGTGTGTGTGTGTGTGTTGTCGGTGTGTGTGTGTTTATGTGTTGTCGGTGTGTGTGTGTGTTGTCGGTGTGTGTGTGTGTGTTGTCGGTGTGTGTGTGTGTGTGTTGTCGGTGTGTGTGTGTGTGTGTGTGTGTGTGTGTGTTGTCGGTGTGTGTGTGTGTTGTCGGTGTGTATGTGTGTGTGTGTTGTCGGTGTGTGTGTGTGTGTGTGTTGTCGGTGTGTGTGTGTGTGTGTTGTCAGTGTGTGTGTGTGTGTGTTGTCGGTGTGTGTGTGTGTGTGTTGTCGGTGTGTGTGTGTGTTGTGTGTGTGTGTGTTGTCGGTGTGTGTGTTGTCTGAGTGTGTGTGTGTGTGTGTTGTCGGTGTGTGTGTGTTGTCGGTGTGTGTGTGTGTGTGTTGTCGGTGTGTGTGTGTGTGTGTGTGTGTGTGTGTTGTCGGTGTGTGTGTGTGTGTGTTGTCGGTGTGTGTGTGTGTGTGTTGTCAGTGTGTGTGTGTGTGTGTGTTGTCGGTGTGTGTGTGTGTGTGTTGTCGGTGTGTGTGTGTGTTGTCGGTGTGTGTGTGTTGTGGGTGTGTGTGTGTGTGTGTTGTCGGTGTGTGTGTGTGTGTTGCTGGTGTTTGTGTGTGTGTGTGTTGTCGATGTGTATGTGTGTGTGTTGTCGGTGTGTGTGTGTGTGTGTGTGTGTGTGTGTGTGTGTGTGTGTGTCTGTGTGTTGTCGGTGTGTGTGTGTGTTTATGTGTTGTCGGTGTGTGTGTGTGTGTGTTGTCGGTGTGTGTGTGTGTGTGTTGTCGGTGTGTGTGTGTGTTGTCGGTGTGTGTGTGTGTGTTGTCGGTGTGTGTGTGTTGTCGGTGTGTGTGTGTGTGTTGTCGGTGTGTGTGTGTGTGTGTTGTCGGTGTGTGTGTGTGTGTGTGTTGTCAGTGTGTGTGTGTGTGTGTGTTGTCGGTGTGTGTGTGTGTGTGTGTGTGTTGTCGGTGTGTGTGTGTGTGTGTGTTGTCGGTGTGTGTGTGTGTGTTGTCGGTGTGTGTGTGTGTGTGTTGTCGGTGTGTGTGTGTGTGTGTGTGTGTGTGTTGTCGGTGTGTGTGTGTGTGTTGTCGGTGTGTGTGTGTGTGTGTGTTGTCGGTGTGTGTGTGTTGTCGGTGTGTGTGTGTGTGTGTGTTGTCGGTGTGTGTGTGTTGTCGGTGTGTGTGTGTGTGTGTTGTCGGTGTGTGTGTGTGTGTGTGTGTGCGTGTTATCGGTGTGTGTGTGTGTGAATGGTCGGTGTGTGTGTGTGTGTTGTCGGTGTGTGTGTGTGTGTGTTGTCGGTGTGTGTGTGTGTGTGTTGTCGGTGTGTGTGTGTGTTGTGTGTGTGTGTGTTGTCGGTGTGTGTTTTCTGAGTGTGTGTGTGTGTGTGTGTGTGTGTTGTCGGTGTGTGTGTGTTGTCGGTGTGTGTGTGTGTGTGTGTTGTCGGTGTGTGTGTGTGTGTGTGTGTTGTCGGTGTGTGTGTGTGTGTGTGTTGTCGGTGTGTGTGTGTGTGTGTTGTCAGTGTGTGTGTGTGTGTGTGTTGTCGGTGTGTGTGTGTGTGTGTTGTCGGTGTGTGTGTGTGTGTGTGTTGTCGGTGTGTGTGTGTTGTGGGTGTGTGTGTGTGTGTTGTCGATGTGTCTGTGTGTGTGTTGTCGGTGTGTGTGTGTGTGTGTGTGTGTGTGTGTGTGTGTGTGTGTGTGTGTGTGTGTTGTCGGTGTGTGTGTGTGTTTATGTGTTGTCGGTGTGTGTGTGTGTGTGTTGTCGGTGTGTGTGTGTGTGTGTGTTGTCGGTGTGTGTGTGTGTTGTCGGTGTGTGTGTGTGTGTTGTCGGTGTGTGTGTGTTGTCGGTGTGTGTGTGTGTGTTGTCGGTGTGTGTGTGTGTGTGTTGTCGGTGTGTGTGTGTGTGTGTGTGTGTGTGTGTGTTGTCGGTGTGTGTGTGTGTTGTCGGTGTGTATGTGTGTGTGTGTTGTCGGTGTGTGTGTGTGTGTGTGTTGTCGGTGTGTGTGTGTGTGTTGCTGGTGTTTGTGTGTGTGTGTGTTGTCGATGTGTATGTGTGTGTGTTGTCGGTGTGTGTGTGTGTGTGTGTGTGTGTGTGTGTGTGTGTCTGTGTGTTGTCGGTGTGTGTGTGTGTTTATGTGTTGTCGGTGTGTGTGTGTGTGTGTTGTCGGTGTGTGTGTGTGTGTGTTGTCGGTGTGTGTGTGTGTTGTCGGTGTGTGTGTGTGTGTTGTCGGTGTGTGTGTGTTGTCGGTGTGTGTGTGTGTGTTGTCGGTGTGTGTGTGTGTGTGTTGTCGGTGTGTGTGTGTGTGTGTGTTGTCAGTGTGTGTGTGTGTGTGTGTTGTCGGTGTGTGTGTGTGTGTGTGTGTGTTGTCGGGGTGTGTGTGTGTGTGTTGTCGGTGTGTGTGTGTGTGTTGTCGGTGTGTGTGTGTGTGTGTTGTCGGTGTGTGTGTGTGTGTGTGTGTGTGTGTTGTCGGTGTGTGTGTGTGTGTTGTCGGTGTGTGTGTGTGTGTGTGTTGTCGGTGTGTGTGTGTTGTCGGTGTGTGTGTGTGTGTGTGTTGTCGGTGTGTGTGTGTTGTCGGTGTGTGTGTGTGTGTGTTGTCGGTGTGTGTGTGTGTGTGTGTCGTGTTATCGGTGTGTGTGTGTGTGAATGGTCGGTGTGTGTGTGTGTGTTGTCGGTGTGTGTGTGTGTGTGTTGTCGGTGTGTGTGTGTGTGTGTTGTCGGTGTGTGTGTGTGTTGTGTGTGTGTGTGTTGTCGGTGTGTGTTTTCTGAGTGTGTGTGTGTGTGTGTGTTGTCGGTGTGTGTGTGTTGTCGGTGTGTGTGTGTGTGTGTGTTGTCGGTGTGTGTGTGTGTGTGTGTGTTGTCGGTGTGTGTGTGTGTGTGTGTTGTCGGTGTGTGTGTGTGTGTGTTGTCAGTGTGTGTGTGTGTGTGTGTTGTCGGTGTGTGTGTGTGTGTGTTGTCGGTGTGTGTGTGTGTGTGTGTGTTGTCGGTGTGTGTGTGTTGTGGGTGTGTGTGTGTGTGTTCTCGATGTGTCTGTGTGTGTGTTGTCGGTGTGTGTGTGTGTGTGTGTGGTGTGTGTGTGTGTGTGTGTGTGTTGTCGGTGTGTGTGTGTGTTTATGTGTTGTCGGTGTGTGTGTGTGTGTGTTGTCGGTGTGTGTGTGTGTGTGTGTGTCGGTGTGTGTGTGTGTTGTCGGTGTGTGTGTGTGTGTTGTCGGTGTGTGTGTGTTGTCGGTGTGTGTGTGTGTGTTGTCGGTGTGTGTGTGTGTGTGTTGTCGGTGTGTGTGTGTGTGTGTGTGTGTGTGTGTGTTGTCGGTGTGTGTGTGTGTTGTCGGTGTGTATGTGTGTGTGTGTTGTCGGTGTGTGTGTGTGTGTGTGTTGTCGGTGTGTGTGTGTGTGTGTTGTCAGTGTGTGTGTGTGTGTGTTGTCGGTGTGTGTGTGTGTGTGTTGTCGGTGTGTGTGTGTGTTGTGTGTGTGTGTGTTGTCGGTGTGTGTGTTGTCTGAGTGTGTGTGTGTGTGTGTTGTCGGTGTGTGTGTGTTGTCGGTGTGTGTGTGTGTGTGTTGTCGGTGTGTGTGTGTGTGTGTGTGTGTGTGTGTTGTCGGTGTGTGTGTGTGTGTGTTGTCGGTGTGTGTGTGTGTGTGTTGTCAGTGTGTGTGTGTGTGTGTGTTGTCGGTGTGTGTGTGTGTGTGTTGTCGGTGTGTGTGTGTGTGTGTTGTCGGTGTGTGTGTGTTGTGGGTGTGTGTGTGTGTGTGTTGTCGGTGTGTGTGTGTGTGTTGCTGGTGTTTGTGTGTGTGTGTGTTGTCGATGTGTATGTGTGTGTGTTGTCGGTGTGTGTGTGTGTGTGTGTGTGTGTGTGTGTGTGTGTGTGTGTCTGTGTGTTGTCGGTGTGTGTGTGTGTTTATGTGTTGTCGGTGTGTGTGTGTGTGTGTTGTCGGTGTGTGTGTGTGTGTGTGTGTTGTCGGTGTGTGTGTGTGTTGTCGGTGTGTGTGTGTGTGTTGTCGGTGTGTGTGTGTTGTCGGTGTGTGTGTGTGTGTTGTCGGTGTGTGTGTGTGTGTGTTGTCGGTGTGTGTGTGTGTGTGTGTTGTCAGTGTGTGTGTGTGTGTGTGTTGTCGGTGTGTGTGTGTGTGTGTGTGTGTTGTCGGTGTGTGTGTGTGTGTGTGTTGTCGGTGTGTGTGTGTGTGTTGTCGGTGTGTGTGTGTGTGTGTTGTCGGTGTGTGTGTGTGTGTGTGTGTGTGTGTTGTCGGTGTGTGTGTGTGTGTTGTCGGTGTGTGTGTGTGTGTGTTGTCGGTGTGTGTGTGTTGTCGGTGTGTGTGTGTGTGTGTGTTGTCGGTGTGTGTGTGTTGTCGGTGTGTGTGTGTGTGTGTTGTCGGTGTGTGTGTGTGTGTGTGTGTGCGTGTTATCGGTGTGTGTGTGTGTGAATGGTCGGTGTGTGTGTGTGTGTTGTCGGTGTGTGTGTGTGTGTGTTGTCGGTGTGTGTGTGTGTGTGTTGTCGGTGTGTGTGTGTGTTGTGTGTGTGTGTGTTGTCGGTGTGTGTTTTCTGAGTGTGTGTGTGTGTGTGTGTGTGTGTTGTCGGTGTGTGTGTGTTGTCGGTGTGTGTGTGTGTGTGTGTTGTCGGTGTGTGTGTGTGTGTGTGTGTTGTCGGTGTGTGTGTGTGTGTGTTGTCGGTGTGTGTGTGTGTGTGTTGTCAGTGTGTGTGTGTGTGTGTGTTGTCGGTGTGTGTGTGTGTGTGTTGTCGGTGTGTGTGTGTGTGTGTGTGTTGTCGGTGTGTGTGTGTTGTGGGTGTGTGTGTGTGTGTTGTCGATGTGTCTGTGTGTGTGTTGTCGGTGTGTGTGTGTGTGTGTGTGTGTGTGTGTGTGTGTGTGTGTGTGTCGGTGTGTGTGTGTGTTTATGTGTTGTCGGTGTGTGTGTGTGTGTGTTGTCGGTGTGTGTGTGTGTGTGTGTTGTCGGTGTGTGTGTGTGTTGTCGGTGTGTGTGTGTGTGTTGTCGGTGTGTGTGTGTTGTCGGTGTGTGTGTGTGTGTGTGTTGTCGGTGTGTGTGTGTGTGTGTTGTCGGTGTGTGTGTGTGTGTGTGTTGTCAGTGTGTGTGTGTGTGTGTGTTGTCGGTGTGTGTGTGTGTGTGTGTGTGTTGTCGGTATGTGTGTGTGTGTGTGTTGTCGGTGTGTGTGTGTGTGTTGTCGGTGTGTGTGTGTGTGTGTTGTCGGTGTGTGTGTGTGTGTGTGTGTGTTGTCGGTGTGTGTGTGTGTGTTGTCGGTGTGTGTGTGTGTGTGTGTTGTCGGTGTGTGTGTGTTGTCGGTGTGTGTGTGTGTGTGTGTTGTCGGTGTGTGTGTGTTGTCGGTGTGTGTGTGTGTGTGTTGTCGGTGTGTGTGTGTGTGTGTGTGTGTGTGTTGTCGGTGTGTGTGTGTGTGAATGGTCGGTGTGTGTGTGTGTGTTGTCGGTGTGTGTGTGTGTGTGTTGTCGGTGTGTGTGTGTGTTGTCGGTGTGTGTGTGTGTTGTGTGTGTGTGTGTTGTCGGTGTGTGTGTTGTCTGAGTGTGTGTGTGTGTGTGTGTGTGTGTTGTCGGTGTGTGTGTGTTGTCGGTGTGTGTGTGTGTGTGTGTTGTCGGTGTGTGTGTGTGTGTGTGTGTGTGTTGTCGGTGTGTGTGTGTGTGTGTTGTCGGTGTGTGTGTGTGTGTGTTGTCAGTGTGTGTGTGTGTGTGTGTTGTCGGTGTGTGAGTGTGTTGTCGGTGTGTGTGTGTGTGTGTGTGTTGTCGGTGTGTGTGTGTTGTGGGTGTGTGTGTGTGTGTTGTCTGTGTGTGTGTGTGTGTGTTGCTGGTGTTTGTGTGTGTGTGTGTTGTCGATGTGTGTGTGTGTGTGTTGTCGGTGTGTGTGTGTGTGTGTGTGTGTGTGTGTGTGTGTGTTGTCGGTGTGTGTGTGTGTGTGTGTTGTCGGTGTGTGTGTGTGTGTTGTGTGTGTGTGTGTTGTCGGTGTGTGTGTGTGTGTTGTCGGTGTGTGTGTGTGTGTGTTGTCGGTGTGTGTGTGTGTGTGTTGTCGGTGTGTGTGTGTGTGTGTTGTCGGTGTGTGTGTGTGTGTGTTGTCGGTGTGTGTGTGTGTGTGTGTGTGTTGTCGGTGTGTGTGTGTGTGTGTGTGTGTGTGTGTGTTGTTTGTGTGTGTGTGTGTTGTCGGTGTGTGTGTGTGTGTCTGTTGTCGGTGTGTGTGTGTGTGTTGTCGGTGTGTGTGTGTGTGTGTTGTCGGTGTGTGTGTGTGTGTTGTCGGTGTGTGTGTGTGTGTGTTGTCGGTGTGTGTGTGTGTGTGTTGTGTGTGTGTGTTGTCGGTGTGTGTGTGTGTGTGTTGTCGGTGTGTGTGTGTGTGTTGTCGGTGTGTGTGTGTGTGTGTGTGTGTGTGTGTTGTCGGTGTGTGTGTGTGTGTGTGTGTTGTCGGTGTGTGTGTGTGTGTGTTGTCAGTGTGTGTGTGTGTGTGTGTTGTCGGTGTGTGTGTGTGTGTGTTGTCGGTGTGTGTGTGTGTGTGTGTGTGTTGTCGGTGTGTGTGTGTTGTCGGTGTGTGTGTGTGTGTGTTGTCGGTGTGTGTGTGTGTGTGTTGTCTGTGTGTGTGTGTGTGTTGTCGGTGTGTGTGTGTTTATGTATTGTCGGTGTGTGTGTGTGTGTGTTGTCGGTGTGTGTGTGTGTGTTGTCGGTGTGTGTGTGTGTGTGTTGTCGGTGTGTGTGTGTGTTGTCGGTGTGTATGTGTGTGTGTGTTGTCGGTGTGTGTGTGTGTGTGTGGTCGGTGTGTGTGTGTGTGTTGTCAGTGTGTGTGTGTGTGTGTTGTCGGTGTGTGTGTGTGTGTTGTCGGTGTGTGTGTGTGTTGTGTGTGTGTGTGTTGTCGGTGTGTGTGTTGTCTGAGTGTGTGTGTGTGTGTGTTGTCGGTGTGTGTGTGTTGTCGGTGTGTGTGTGTGTGTGTGTTGTCGGTGTGTGTGTGTGTGTGTGTGTGTGTGTTGTCGGTGTGTGTGTGTGTGTGTTGTCGGTGTGTGTGTGTGTGTGTTGTCAGTGTGTGTGTGTGTGTGTGTTGTCGGTGTGTGTGTGTGTGTGTTGTCGGTGTGTGTGTGTGTGTGTTGTCGGTGTGTGTGTGTTGTGGGTGTGTGTGTGTGTGTTGTCGTGTGTCTGTGTGTGTGTTGTGGTGTGTGTGCTGTGTGTGTGTGTGTGTGTGTGTGTTGTCGATGTGTGCTGTGTGTGTGTTGTCGGTGTGTGTGTGTGTGTTGTCGGTGTGTGTGTGTGTGTGTGTGTGTGTGTGTGTTGTCGGTGTGTGTGTGTGTTTATGTGTTGTCGGTGTGTGTGTGTGTGTGTTGTCGGTGTGTGTGTGTGTGTGTGTTGTCGGTGTGTGTGTGTGTTGTCGGTGTGTGTGTGTGTGTTGTCGGTGTGTGTGTGTTGTCGGTGTGTGTGTGTGTGTTGTCGGTGTGTGTGTGTGTGTGTTGTCGGTGTGTGTGTGTGTGTGTGTTGTCAGTGTGTGTGTGTGTGTGTGTTGTCGGTGTGTGTGTGTGTGTGTGTGTGTTGTCGGTGTGTGTGTGTGTGTGTGTTGTCGGTGTGTGTGTGTGTGTGTTTTCGGTGTGTGTGTGTGTGTTGTCGGTGTGTGTGTGTCTGTGTTGTCGGTGTGTCTGTGTTGTCGGTGTGTGTGTGTGTGTGTTGTCGGTGTGTGTGTGTGTGTGTTGTCGGTGTGTGTGTGTGTGTCTGTTGTCGGTGTGTGTGTGTGTGTTGTCGGTGTGTGTGTGTGTGTTGTCGGTGTGTGTGTGTGTGTTGTCGGTGTGTGTGTGTGTGTGTGTTGTCGGTGTGTGTGTGTGTGGTGTGTGTGTGTGTGTGTGTTGTCGGTGTGTGTGTGTGTGTGTTGTCGGTGTGTGTGTGTGTGTGTTGTCGGTGTGTGTGTGTGTGTGTGTTGTCGGTGTGTGTGTGTGTGTTGTCGGTGTGTGTGTGTGTGTGTGTTGTTGGTGTGTGTGTGTGTGTGTTGTCGGTGTGTGTGTGTGTGTTGTCGGTGTGTGTGTGTGTGTGTTGTCGGTGTGTGTGTGTTGTCGGTGTGTGTGTGTGTGTGTGTTGTCGGTGTGTGTGTGTTGTCGGTGTGTGTGTGTGTGTGTTGTCGGTGTGTGTGTGTGTGTGTGTGTGCGTGTTATCGGTGTGTGTGTGTGTGAATGGTCGGTGTGTGTGTGTGTGTTGTCGGTGTGTGTGTGTGTGTGTTGTCGGTGTGTGTGTGTGTGTGTTGTCGGTGTGTGTGTGTGTTGTGTGTGTGTGTGTTGTCGGTGTGTGTTTTCTGAGTGTGTGTGTGTGTGTGTGTGTGTGTTGTCGGTGTGTGTGTGTTGTCGGTGTGTGTGTGTGTGTGTGTTGTCGGTGTGTGTGTGTGTGTGTGTGTTGTCGGTGTGTGTGTGTGTGTGTTGTCGGTGTGTGTGTGTGTGTGTTGTCAGTGTGTGTGTGTGTGTGTGTTGTCGGTGTGTGTGTGTGTGTGTTGTCGGTGTGTGTGTGTGTGTGTGTGTTGTCGGTGTGTGTGTGTTGTGGGTGTGTGTGTGTGTGTTGTCGATGTGTCTGTGTGTGTGTTGTCGGTGTGTGTGTGTGTGTGTTGTGTGTGTGTGTGTGTGTGTGTTGTCGGTGTGTGTGTGTGTTTATGTGTTGTCGGTGTGTGTGTGTGTGTGTTGTCGGTGTGTGTGTGTGTGTGTGTTGTCGGTGTGTGTGTGTGTTGTCGGTGTGTGTGTGTGTGTTGTCGGTGTGTGTGTGTTGTCGGTGTGTGTGTGTGTGTGTGTTGTCGGTGTGTGTGTGTGTGTGTTGTCGGTGTGTGTGTGTGTGTGTGTTGTCAGTGTGTGTGTGTGTGTGTGTTGTCGGTGTGTGTGTGTGTGTGTGTGTGTTGTCGGTATGTGTGTGTGTGTGTGTTGTCGGTGTGTGTGTGTGTGTTGTCGGTGTGTGTGTGTGTGTGTTGTCGGTGTGTGTGTGTGTGTGTGTGTGTTGTCGGTGTGTGTGTGTGTGTTGTCGGTGTGTGTGTGTGTGTGTGTTGTCGGTGTGTGTGTGTTGTCGGTGTGTGTGTGTGTGTGTGTTGTCGGTGTGTGTGTGTTGTCGGTGTGTGTGTGTGTGTGTTGTCGGTGTGTGTGTGTGTGTGTGTGTGTGTGTTGTCGGTGTGTGTGTGTGTGTGAATGGTCGGTGTGTGTGTGTGTGTTGTCGGTGTGTGTGTGTGTGTGTTGTCGGTGTGTGTGTGTGTTGTCGGTGTGTGTGTGTGTTGTGTGTGTGTGTGTTGTCGGTGTGTGTGTGTGAGTGTGTGTGTGTGTGTGTGTGTGTGTTGTCGGTGTGTGTGTGTTGTCGGTGTGTGTGTGTGTGTGTGTTGTCGGTGTGTGTGTGTGTGTGTGTGTGTGTTGTCGGTGTGTGTGTGTGTGTGTTGTCGGTGTGTGTGTGTGTGTGTTGTCAGTGTGTGTGTGTGTGTGTGTTGTCGGTGTGTGAGTGTGTTGTCGGTGTGTGTGTGTGTGTGTGTGTTGTCGGTGTGTGTGTGTTGTGGGTGTGTGTGTGTGTGTTGTCTGTGTGTGTGTGTGTGTGTTGCTGGTGTTTGTGTGTGTGTGTGTTGTCGATGTGTGTGTGTGTGTGTTGTCGGTGTGTGTGTGTGTGTGTGTGTGTGTGTGTGTGTGTGTTGTCGGTGTGTGTGTGTGTGTGTGTTGTCGGTGTGTGTGTGTGTGTTGTGTGTGTGTGTGTGTTGTCGGTGTGTGTGTGTGTGTTGTCGGTGTGTGTGTGTGTGTGTTGTCGGTGTGTGTGTGTGTGTGTTGTCGGTGTGTGTGTGTGTGTGTTGTCGGTGTGTGTGTGTGTGTGTTGTCGGTGTGTGTGTGTGTGTGTGTGTGTTGTCGGTGTGTGTGTGTGTGTGTGTGTGTGTGTGTGTTGTTTGTGTGTGTGTGTGTTGTCGGTGTGTGTGTGTGTGTCTGTTGTCGGTGTGTGTGTGTGTGTTGTCGGTGTGTGTGTGTGTGTGTTGTCGGTGTGTGTGTGTGTGTTGTCGGTGTGTGTGTGTGTGTGTTGTCGGTGTGTGTGTGTGTGTGTTGTGTGTGTGTGTTGTCGGTGTGTGTGTGTGTGTGTTGTCGGTGTGTGTGTGTGTGTTGTCGTGTGTGTGTGTGTGTGTGTGTGTGTGTGTGTGTTGTCGGTGTGTGTGTGTGTGTGTGTGTTGTCGGTGTGTGTGTGTGTGTGTTGTCAGTGTGTGTGTGTGTGTGTGTTGTCGGTGTGTGTGTGTGTGTGTTGTCGGTGTGTGTGTGTGTGTGTGTGTGTTGTCGGTGTGTGTGTGTTGTCGGTGTGTGTGTGTGTGTGTTGTCGGTGTGTGTGTGTGTGTGTTGTCTGTGTGTGTGTGTGTGTTGTCGGTGTGTGTGTGTTTATGTATTGTCGGTGTGTGTGTGTGTGTGTTGTCGGTGTGTGTGTGTGTGTTGTCGGTGTGTGTGTGTGTGTGTTGTCGGTGTGTGTGTGTGTTGTCGGTGTGTATGTGTGTGTGTGTTGTCGGTGTGTGTGTGTGTGTGTTGTCGGTGTGTGTGTGTGTGTTGTCAGTGTGTGTGTGTGTGTGTTGTCGGTGTGTGTGTGTGTGTTGTCGGTGTGTGTGTGTGTTGTGTGTGTGTGTGTTGTCGGTGTGTGTGTTGTCTGAGTGTGTGTGTGTGTGTGTTGTCGGTGTGTGTGTGTTGTCGGTGTGTGTGTGTGTGTGTGTTGTCGGTGTGTGTGTGTGTGTGTGTGTGTGTGTTGTCGGTGTGTGTGTGTGTGTGTTGTCGGTGTGTGTGTGTGTGTTGTCAGTGTGTGTGTGTGTGTGTGTTGTCGGTGTGTGTGTGTGTGTGTTGTCGGTGTGTGTGTGTGTGTGTTGTCGGTGTGTGTGTGTTGTGGGTGTGTGTGTGTGTGTGTTGTCGTTGTGTGTGTGTGTGTTGCTGGTGTTTGTGTGTGTGTGTGTTGTCGATGTGTCTGTGTGTGTGTTGTCGGTGTGTGTGTGTGTGTGTGTGTGTGTGTGTGTGTGGTGTGTGTGTGTGTGTTGTCGGTGTGTGTGTGTTTTTATGTGTTGTCGGTGTGTGTGTGTGTGTGTTGTCGGTGTGTGTGTGTGTGTGTGTTGTCGGTGTGTGTGTGTGTTGTCGGTGTGTGTGTGTGTGTTGTCGGTGTGTGTGTGTTGTCGGTGTGTGTGTGTGTGTTGTCGGTGTGTGTGTGTGTGTGTTGTCGGTGTGTGTGTTGTGTGTGTTGTCAGTGTGTGTGTGTGTGTGTGTTGTCGGTGTGTGTGTGTGTGTGTGTGTGTTGTCGGTGTGTGTGTGTGTGTGTGTTGTCGGTGTGTGTGTGTGTGTGTTTTCGGTGTGTGTGTGTGTGTTGTCGGTGTGTGTGTGTCTGTGTTGTCGGTGTGTCTGTGTTGTCGGTGTGTGTGTGTGTGTGTTGTCGGTGTGTGTGTGTGTGTGTTGTCGGTGTGTGTGTGTGTGTCTGTTGTCGGTGTGTGTGTGTGTGTTGTCGGTGTGTGTGTGTGTGTTGTCGGTGTGTGTGTGTGTGTTGTCGGTGTGTGTGTGTGTGTGTGTTGTCGGTGTGTGTGTGTGTGTGTTGTGTGTGTGTGTGTTGTCGGTGTGTGTGTGTGTGTGTTGTCGGTGTGTGTGTGTGTTGTCGGTGTGTGTGTGTGTGTGTGTTGTCGGTGTGTGTTGTCGGTGTGTGTGTGTGTGTGTGTTGTTGGTGTGTGTGTGTGTGTGTTGTCAGTGTGTGTGTGTGTGTGTTGTCGGTGTGTGTGTGTGTGTGTGTTGTCGGTGTGTGTGTGTGTGTGTGTGTTGTCGGTGTGTGTGTGTTGTCGGTGTGTGGTGTGTGTTGTCGGTGTGTGTGTGTGTGTGTTGTCGGTGTGTGTGTGTGTGTGTTGTCGGTGTGTGTGTGTTTTGTCGGTGTGTGTGTGTGTTGTCGGTGTGTGTGTGTGTGTGTGTGTGTGTGTGTGTGTGTGTGTTGTCGGTGTGTGTGTGTGTTGTCGGTGTGTATGTGTGTGTTTTCGGTGTGTGTGTGTGTGTTGTCGGTGTGTGTGTGTCTGTGTTGTCGGTGTGTGTGTGTTGTCGGTGTGTGTGTGTGTGTGTTGTCGGTGTGTGTGTGTGTGTGTTGTCGGTGTGTGTGTGTGTGTCTGTTGTCGGTGTGTGTGTGTGTGTTGTCGGTGTGTGTGTGTGTGTGTGTTGTCGGTGTGTGTGTGTGTGTTGTCGGTGTGTGTGTGTGTGTGTTGTCGGTGTGTGTGTGTGTGTGTTGTGTGTGTGTGTGTTGTCGGTGTGTGTGTGTGTGTGTTGTCGGTGTGTGTGTGTGTTGTTGGTGTGTGTGTGTGTGTGTGTTGTCGGTGTGTGTTGTCGGTGTGTGTGTGTGTGTGTGTTGTCGGTGTGTGTTGTCGGTGTGTGTGTGTGTGTGTGTTGTCGGTGTGTGTGTGTGTTGTCGGTGTGTGTGTGTGTGTGTGTTGTCGGTGTGTGTGTGTGTGTGTGTGTGTGTTGTCGGTGTGTGTGTGTGTGTGTTGTCGGTGTGTGTGTGTGTGTGTTGTCAGTGTGTGTGTGTGTGTGTGTTGTCGGTGTGTGTGTGTGTGTGTTGTCGGTGTGTGTGTGTGTGTGTGTGTTGTCGGTGTGTGTGTGTTGTGGGTGTGTGTGTGTGTGTTGTCTGTGTGTGTGTGTGTGTGTTGCTGGTGTTTGTGTGTGTGTGTGTTGTCGATGTGTGTGTGTGTGTGTTGTCGGTGTGTGTGTGTGTGTTGTCGGTGTGTGTGTGTGTGTTGTCGGTGTGTGTGTGTGTTTATGTGTTGTCGGTGTGTGTGTGTGTGTTGTCGGTGTGTGTGTGTGTTTATGTGTTGTCAGTGTGTGTGTGTGTGTGTTGTCGGTGTGTGTGTGTGTGTTGTCGGTGTGTGTGTGTGTGTGTGTTGTCGGTGTGTGTGTGTGTGTTGTCGGTGTGTGTGTGTGTTGTCGGTGTGTGTGTGTGTTGTCGGTGTGTGTGTGTGTGTGTGTGTGTGTGTTGTCGGTGTGTGTGTGTGTGTTGTCGGTGTGTGTGTTTGTTGTCGGTGTGTGTGTGTGAGTGTGTGTTGTCGGTGTGCGTGTGTGTGTGTGTTGTCAGTGTGTGTGTGTGTGTGTTGTCGGTGTGTGTGTGTTTATGTGTTGTCGGTGTGTGTGTGTGTGTGTTGTCGGTGTGTGTGTGTGTGTGTGTGTGTGTTGTCGGTGTGTGTGTGTGTTGTCGGTGTGTGTGTGTGTGTTGTCGGTGTGTGTGTGTTGTCTGTGTGTGTGTGTGTGTGTGTTGTCGGTGTGTGTGTGTGTGTGTTGTCGGTGTGTGTGTGTTTGTGTGTTGTCAGTGTGTGTGTGTGTGTGTGTTGTCGGTGTGTGTGTGTGTGTGTGTGTGTTGTCGGTGTGTGTGTGTGTGTGTTGTCGGTGTGTGTGTGTGTATGTTTTCGGTGTGTGTGTGTGTGTGTGTTGTCGGTGTGTGTGTGTGTGTTGTCGGTGTGTGTGTGTGTGTTGTCGGTGTGTGTGTGTGTGTGTTGTCGGTGTGTGTGTGTGTTGTCGGTGTGTGTGTGTGTGTGTGTGTGTGTGTGTGTGTTGTCGGTGTGTGTGTGTGTTGTCGGTGTGTATGTGTGTGTGTGTTGTCGGTGTGTGTGTGTGTGTGTTGTCGGTGTGTGTGTGTTGTCGGTGTGTGTGTGTGTGTGTTGTCGGTGTGTGTGTGTGTGTGTTGTCGGTGTGTGTGTGTGTCTGTTGTCGGTGTGTGTGTGTGTGTTGTCGGTGTGTGTGTGTGTGTGTTGTCGGTGTGTGTGTGTGTGTTGTCGGTGTGTGTGTGTGTGTGTTGTCGGTGTGTGTGTGTGTGTGTTGTGTGTGTGTGTGTTGTCGGTGTGTGTGTGTGTGTGTTGTCGGTGTGTGTGTGTGTTGTCGGTGTGTGTGTGTGTGTGTGTGTGTGTGTTGTCGGTGTGTGTGTGTTATCAGTGTGTGTGTGTGTGTGTGTGTGTGTGTGTGTTGTCGGTGTGTGTGTGTGTGTTGTCGGTGTGTGTGTGTGTGTGTTGTCGGTGTGTGTGTGTGTGTGTGTGTGTGTGTGTTGTCGGTGTGTGTGTGTGTGTTGTCGGTGTGTGTGTGTGTGTGTGTTGTCGGTGTGTGTGTGTTGTCGGTGTGTGTGTGTGTGTGTGTTGTCGGTGTGTGTGTGTTGTCGGTGTGTGTGTGTGTGTGTTGTCGGTGTGTGTGTGTGTGTGTGTGTTGTCGGTGTGTGTGTGTGTGAATGGTCGGTGTGTGTGTGTGTGTTGTCGGTGTGTGTGTGTGTGTGTTGTCGGTGTGTGTGTGTGTGTGTTGTCGGTGTGTGTGTGTGTTGTGTGTGTGTGTGTTGTCGGTGTGTGTGTTGTCTGAGTGTGTGTGTGTGTGTGTGTGTTGTCGGTGTGTGTGTGTTGTCGGTGTGTGTGTGTGTGTGTGTTGTCGGTGTGTGTGTGTCTGTGTGTGTGTGTTGTCGGTGTGTGTGTGTGTGTGTTGTCGGTGTGTGTGTGTGTGTGTTGTCAGTGTGTGTGTGTGTGTGTGTTGTCGGTGTGTGTGTGTGTGTGTTGTCGGTGTGTGTGTGTGTGTGTGTGTGTTGTCGGTGTGTGTGTGTTGTGGGTGTGTGTGTGTGTGTTGTCTGTGTGTGTGTGTGTGTGTTGCTGGTGTTTGTGTGTGTGTGTGTTGTCGATGTGTGTGTGTGTGTGTTGTCGGTGTGTGTGTGTGTGTGTGTGTGTGTGTGTTGTCGGTGTTGTGTGTGTGTGTGTTGTCGGTGTGTGTGTGTGTGTTGTGTGTGTGTGTGTGTTGTCGGTGTGTGTGTGTGTGTTGTCGGTGTGTGTGTGTGTGTGTTGTCGGTGTGTGTGTGTGTGTGTTGTCGGTGTGTGTGTGTGTGTGTTGTTGGTGTGTGTGTGTGTGTGTTGTCGGTGTGTGTGTGTGTGTGTTGTCGGTGTGTGTGTGTGTGTGTTGTGTGTGTGTGTGTTGTTTGTGTGTGTGTGTGTTGTCGGTGTGTGTGTGTGTGTCTGTTGTCGGTGTGTGTGTGTGTGTTGTCGGTGTGTGTGTGTGTGTGTTGTCGGTGTGTGTGTGTGTGTTGTCGGTGTGTGTGTGTGTGTGTTGTCGGTGTGTGTGTGTGTGTGTGTTGTGTGTGTGTGTTGTCGGTGTGTGTGTGTGTGTGTTGTCGGTGTGTGTGTGTGTGTTGTCGGTGTGTGTGTGTGTGTGTGTGTGTGTGTGTGTGTGTTGTCGGTGTGTGTGTGTGTGTGTGTTGTCGGTGTGTGTGTGTGTGTGTTGTCAGTGTGTGTGTGTGTGTGTGTGTTGTCGGTGTGTGTGTGTGTGTGTTGTCGGTGTGTGTGTGTGTGTGTTGTCGGTGTGTGTGTGTTGTCGGTGTGTGTGTGTGTGTGTTGTCGGTGTGTGTGTGTGTGTGTTGTCTGTGTGTGTGTGTGTGTTGTCGGTGTGTGTGTGTTTATGTGTTGTCGGTGTGTGTGTGTGTGTGTTGTCGGTGTGTGTGTGTGTGTTGTCGGTGTGTGTGTGTGTGTGTTGTCGGTGTGTGTGTGTGTTGTCGGTGTGTGTGTGTGTGTGTGTGTGTGTGTGTGTGTGTTGTCGGTGTGTGTGTGTGTTGTCGGTGTGTATGTGTGTGTGTGTTGTCGGTGTGTGTGTGTGTGTGTGTTGTCGGTGTGTGTGTGTGTGTTGTCAGTGTGTGTGTGTGTGTGTTGTCGGTGTGTGTGTGTGTGTGTGTTGTCGGTGTGTGTGTGTGTTGTGTGTGTGTGTGTTGTCGGTGTGTGTGTTGTCTGAGTGTGTGTGTGTGTGTGTGTTGTCGGTGTGTGTGTGTTGTCGGTGTGTGTGTGTGTGTGTGTTGTCGGTGTGTGTGTGTGTGTGTGTGTGTGTGTTGTCGGTGTGTGTGTGTGTGTGTTGTCGGTGTGTGTGTGTGTGTGTTGTCAGTGTGTGTGTGTGTGTGTGTTGTCGGTGTGTGTGTGTGTGTGTTGTCGGTGTGTGTGTGTGTGTGTGTTGTCGGTGTGTGTGTGTTGTGGGTGTGTGTGTGTGTGTGTTGTCGGTGTGTGTGTGTGTGTTGCTGGTGTTTGTGTGTGTGTGTGTTGTCCATGTGTCTGTGTGTGTGTTGTCGGTGTGTGTGTGTGTGTGTGTGTGTGTGTGTGTGTGTGTGTGTGTGTGTGTTGTCGGTGTGTGTGTGTGTTTATGTGTTGTCGGTGTGTGTGTGTGTGTGTGTTGTCGGTGTGTGTGTGTGTGTGTGTTGTCGGTGTGTGTGTGTGTTGTCGGTGTGTGTGTGTGTTGTCGGTGTGTGTGTGTTGTCGGTGTGTGTGTGTGTGTTGTCGGTGTGTGTGTGTGTGTGTTGTCGGTGTGTGTGTGTGTGTGTGTTGTCAGTGTGTGTGTGTGTGTGTGTTGTTGGTGTGTGTGTGTGTGTGTGTGTGTTGTCGGTGTGTGTGTGTGTGTGTGTTGTCGGTGTGTGTGTGTGTGTGTTTTCGGTGTGTGTGTGTGTGTTGTCGGTGTGTGTGTGTCTGTGTTGTCGGTGTGTGTGTGTTGTCGGTGTGTGTGTGTGTGTTGTCGGTGTGTGTGTGTGTGTGTGTGTGTGTGTGTGTGTTGTCGGTGTGTGTGTGTGTTGTCGGTGTGTGTGTGTGTGTGTTGTCGGTGTGTGTGTGTGTGTTGTCGGTGTGTGTGTGTTTTGTCGGTGTGTGTGTGTGTGTTGTCGGTGTGTGTGTGTGTGTGTGTGTGTGTGTGTGTTGTCGGTGTGTGTGTGTGTTGTCGGTGTGTATGTGTGTGTTTTCGGTGTGTGTGTGTGTGTTGTCGGTGTGTGTGTGTCTGTGTTGTCGGTGTGTGTGTGTTGTCGGTGTGTGTGTGTGTGTGTTGTCGGTGTGTGTGTGTGTGTGTTGTCGGTGTGTGTGTGTGTGTCTGTTGTCGGTGTGTGTGTGTGTGTTGTCGGTGTGTGTGTGTGTGTGTTGTCGGTGTGTGTGTGTGTGTTGTCGGTGTGTGTGTGTGTGTTGTCGGTGTGTGTGTGTGTGTGTTGTGTGTGAGTGTGTTGTCGGTGTGTGTGTGTGTGTGTGTTGTCGGTGTGTGTGTGTGTTGTCGGTGTGTGTGTGTGTGTGTGTTGTCGGTGTGTGTTGTCGGTGTGTGTGTGTGTGTGTGTTGTCGGTGTGTGTTGTCGGTGTGTGTGTGTGTGTGTGTTGTCGGTGTGTGTGTGTTGTCGGTGTGTGTGTGTGTGTTGTCGGTGTGTGTGTGTGTGTTGTCGGTGTGTGTGTGTTGTCGGTGTGTGTGTGTGTGTTGTCGGTGTGTGTGTGTGTGTGTTGTCGGTGTGTGTGTGTGTGTGTGTGTGTGTGTGTGTTGTCGGTGTGTGTGTGTGTGTTGTCGGTGTGTATGTGTGTGTGTGTTGTCGGTGTGTGTGTGTGTGTGTGTGTTGTCGGTGTGTGTGTGTGTGTGTTGTCAGTGTGTGTGTGTGTGTGTTGTCGGTGTGTGTGTGTGTGTGTTGTCGGTGTGTGTGTGTGTTGTGTGTGTGTGTGTTGTCGGTGTGTGTGTTGTCTGAGTGTGTGTGTGTGTGTGTTGTCGGTGTGTGTGTGTTGTCGGTGTGTGTGTGTGTGTGTTGTCGGTGTGTGTGTGTGTGTGTGTGTGTGTGTGTTGTCGGTGTGTGTGTGTGTGTGTTGTCGGTGTGTGTGTGTGTGTGTTGTCAGTGTGTGTGTGTGTGTGTGTTGTCGGTGTGTGTGTGTGTGTGTTGTCGGTGTGTGTGTGTGTGTGTGTTGTCGGTGTGTGTGTGTTGTGGGTGTGTGTGTGTGTGTGTTGTCGGTGTGTGTGTGTGTGTTGCTGGTGTTTGTGTGTGTGTGTGTTGTCCATGTGTCTGTGTGTGTGTTGTCGGTGTGTGTGTGTGTGTGTGTGTGTGTGTGTGTGTGTGTGTGTGTGTGTTGTCGGTGTGTGTGTGTGTTTATGTGTTGTCGGTGTGTGTGTGTGTGTGTGTTGTCGGTGTGTGTGTGTGTGTGTGTTGTCGGTGTGTGTGTGTGTTGTCGGTGTGTGTGTGTGTTGTCGGTGTGTGTGTGTTGTCGGTGTGTGTGTGTGTGTTGTCGGTGTGTGTGTGTGTGTGTTGTCGGTGTGTGTGTGTGTGTGTGTTGTCAGTGTGTGTGTGTGTGTGTGTTGTTGGTGTGTGTGTGTGTGTGTGTGTGTTGTCGGTGTGTGTGTGTGTGTGTGTTGTCGGTGTGTGTGTGTGTGTGTTTTCGGTGTGTGTGTGTGTGTTGTCGGTGTGTGTGTGTCTGTGTTGTCGGTGTGTGTGTGTTGTCGGTGTGTGTGTGTGTGTGTTGTCGGTGTGTGTGTGTGTGTGTTGTCGGTGTGTGTGTGTGTGTCTGTTGTCGGTGTGTGTTTGTGTGTTGTCGGTGTGTGTGTGTGTGTGTTGTCGGTGTGTGTGTGTGTGTTGTCGGTGTGTGTGTGTGTGTGTGTTGTCGGTGTGTGTGTGTGTGTGTTGTGTGTGTGTGTGTTGTCGGTGTGTGTGTGTGTGTTGTCGGTGTGTGTGTGTGTTGTCGGTGTGTGTGTGTGTGTGTGTTGTCGGTGTGTGTTGTCGGTGTGTGTGTGTGTGTGTGTTGTTGGTGTGTGTGTGTGTGTGTTGTCAGTGTGTGTGTGTGTGTGTGTTGTCGGTGTGTGTGTGTGTGTGTGTTGTCGGTGTGTGTGTGTGTGTGTGTGTGTTGTCGGTGTGTGTGTGTTGTCGGTGTGTGTGTGTGTGTGTTGTCGGTGTGTGTGTGTGTGTGTTGTCGGTGTGTGTGTGTGTGTTGTCGGTGTGTGTGTGTTTTGTCGGTGTGTGTGTGTGTGTTGTCGGTGTGTGTGTGTGTGTGTGTGTGTGTGTGTGTGTTGTCGGTGTGTGTGTGTGTTGTCGGTGTGTATGTGTGTGTTTTCGGTGTGTGTGTGTGTGTTGTCGGTGTGTGTGTGTCTGTGTTGTCGGTGTGTGTGTGTTGTCGGTGTGTGTGTGTGTGTGTTGTCGGTGTGTGTGTGTGTGTGTTGTCGGTGTGTGTGTGTGTGTCTGTTGTCGGTGTGTGTGTGTGTGTTGTCGGTGTGTGTGTGTGTGTGTTGTCGGTGTGTGTGTGTGTGTTGTCGGTGTGTGTGTGTGTGTTGTCGGTGTGTGTGTGTGTGTGTTGTGTGTGAGTGTGTTGTCGGTGTGTGTGTGTGTGTGTGTTGTCGGTGTGTGTGTGTGTTGTCGGTGTGTGTGTGTGTGTGTGTTGTCGGTGTGTGTTGTCGGTGTGTGTGTGTGTGTGTGTTGTCGGTGTGTGTTGTCGGTGTGTGTGTGTGTGTGTGTTGTCGGTGTGTGTGTGTTGTCGGTGTGTGTGTGTGTGTTGTCGGTGTGTGTGTGTGTGTTGTCGGTGTGTGTGTGTTGTCGGTGTGTGTGTGTGTGTTGTCGGTGTGTGTGTGTGTGTGTTGTCGGTGTGTGTGTGTGTGTGTGTGTGTGTGTGTGTTGTCGGTGTGTGTGTGTGTTGTCGGTGTGTATGTGTGTGTGTGTTGTCGGTGTGTGTGTGTGTGTGTGTGTTGTCGGTGTGTGTGTGTGTGTGTTGTCAGTGTGTGTGTGTGTGTGTTGTCGGTGTGTGTGTGTGTGTGTTGTCGGTGTGTGTGTGTGTTGTGTGTGTGTGTGTTGTCGGTGTGTGTGTTGTCTGAGTGTGTGTGTGTGTGTGTTGTCGGTGTGTGTGTGTTGTCGGTGTGTGTGTGTGTGTGTTGTCGGTGTGTGTGTGTGTGTGTGTGTGTGTGTGTTGTCGGTGTGTGTGTGTGTGTGTTGTCGGTGTGTGTGTGTGTGTGTTGTCAGTGTGTGTGTGTGTGTGTGTTGTCGGTGTGTGTGTGTGTGTGTTGTCGGTGTGTGTGTGTGTGTGTTGTCGGTGTGTGTGTGTTGTGGGTGTGTGTGTGTGTGTGTTGTCGGTGTGTGTGTGTGTGTTGCTGGTGTTTGTGTGTGTGTGTGTTGTCGATGTGTATGTGTGTGTGTTGTCGGTGTGTGTGTGTGTGTGTGTGTGTGTGTGTGTGTGTGTGTGTGTGTGTCTGTGTGTTGTCGGTGTGTGTGTGTGTTTATGTGTTGTCGGTGTGTGTGTGTGTGTGTTGTCGGTGTGTGTGTGTGTGTGTGTGTTGTCGGTGTGTGTGTGTGTTGTCGGTGTGTGTGTGTGTGTTGTCGGTGTGTGTGTGTTGTCGGTGTGTGTGTGTGTGTTGTCGGTGTGTGTGTGTGTGTGTTGTCGGTGTGTGTGTGTGTGTGTGTTGTCAGTGTGTGTGTGTGTGTGTGTTGTCGGTGTGTGTGTGTGTGTGTGTGTTGTCGGTGTGTGTGTGTGTGTGTGTTGTCGGTGTGTATGTGTGTGTTGTCGGTGTGTGTGTGTGTTGTCGGTGTGTGTGTGTGTGTGTGTGTGTGTTGTCGGTGTGTGTGTGTGTGTTGTCGGTGTGTGTGTGTGTGTGTGTTGTCGGTGTGTGTGTGTTGTCGGTGTGTGTGTGTGTGTGTGTTGTCGGTGTGTGTGTGTTGTCGGTGTGTGTGTGTGTGTGTTGTCGGTGTGTGTGTGTGTGTGTGTGTGCGTGTTATCGGTGTGTGTGTGTGTGAATGGTCGGTGTGTGTGTGTGTGTTGTCGGTGTGTGTGTGTGTGTGTTGTCGGTGTGTGTGTGTGTGTGTTGTCGGTGTGTGTGTGTGTTGTGTGTGTGTGTGTTGTCGGTGTGTGTTTTCTGAGTGTGTGTGTGTGTGTGTGTGTGTTGTCGGTGTGTGTGTGTTGTCGGTGTGTGTGTGTGT
>NW_027675636.1:155000-182500 GCF_965601325.2 Salmo salar | reverse complement strand
GTGTTGTCGGTGTGTGTGTGTGTGTTGTCGGTGTGTGTGTGTGTGTTGTCGGTGTGTGTGTGTGTGTGTGTTGTCGGTGTGTGTGTGTGTGTGTTGTGTGTGTGTGTGTTGTCGGTGTGTGTGTGTGTGTGTTGTCGGTGTGTGTGTGTGTTGTCGGTGTGTGTGTGTGTGTGTGTTGTCGGTGTGTGTTGTCGGTGTGTGTGTGTGTGTGTGTTGTTGGTGTGTGTGTGTGTGTGTTGTCAGTGTGTGTGTGTGTGTGTTGTCGGTGTGTGTGTGTGTGTGTGTTGTCGGTGTGTGTGTGTGTGTGTGTGTTGTCGGTGTGTGTGTGTTGTCGGTGTGTGTGTGTGTGTGTTGTCGGTGTGTGTGTGTGTGTGTTGTCGGTGTGTGTGTGTGTGTTGTCGGTGTGTGTGTGTTTTGTCGGTGTGTGTGTGTGTTGTCGGTGTGTGTGTGTGTGTGTGTGTGTGTGTGTGTGTGTGTTGTCGGTGTGTGTGTGTGTTGTCGGTGTGTATGTGTGTGTTTTCGGTGTGTGTGTGTGTGTTGTCGGTGTGTGTGTGTCTGTGTTGTCGGTGTGTGTGTGTTGTCGGTGTGTGTGTGTGTGTTGTCGGTGTGTGTGTGTGTGTGTTGTCGGTGTGTGTGTGTGTGTCTGTTGTCGGTGTGTGTGTGTGTGTTGTCGGTGTGTGTGTGTGTGTGTGTTGTCGGTGTGTGTGTGTGTGTTGTCGGTGTGTGTGTGTGTGTGTTGTCGGTGTGTGTGTGTGTGTGTTGTGTGTGTGTGTGTTGTCGGTGTGTGTGTGTGTGTGTTGTCGGTGTGTGTGTGTGTTGTTGGTGTGTGTGTGTGTGTGTGTTGTCGGTGTGTGTTGTCGGTGTGTGTGTGTGTGTGTGTTGTCGGTGTGTGTTGTCGGTGTGTGTGTGTGTGTGTGTTGTCGGTGTGTGTGTGTTGTCGGTGTGTGTGTGTGTGTGTGTTGTCGGTGTGTGTGTGTGTGTGTGTGTGTGTTGTCGGTGTGTGTGTGTGTGTGTTGTCGGTGTGTGTGTGTGTGTGTTGTCAGTGTGTGTGTGTGTGTGTGTTGTCGGTGTGTGTGTGTGTGTGTTGTCGGTGTGTGTGTGTGTGTGTGTGTTGTCGGTGTGTGTGTGTTGTGGGTGTGTGTGTGTGTGTTGTCTGTGTGTGTGTGTGTGTGTTGCTGGTGTTTGTGTGTGTGTGTGTTGTCGATGTGTGTGTGTGTGTGTTGTCGGTGTGTGTGTGTGTGTTGTCGGTGTGTGTGTGTGTGTTGTCGGTGTGTGTGTGTGTTTATGTGTTGTCGGTGTGTGTGTGTGTGTTGTCGGTGTGTGTGTGTGTTTATGTGTTGTCAGTGTGTGTGTGTGTGTGTTGTCGGTGT
Source organism: Salmo salar (assembly GCF_965601325.2). NCBI lineage: Eukaryota > Metazoa > Chordata > Actinopteri > Salmoniformes > Salmonidae > Salmo > Salmo salar. The sequence goes on along the minus strand of NW_027675636.1, from coordinate 181,130 downwards.
GTGTGTGTGTGTTGTCGGTGTGTGTGTGTGTGTGTGTGTTGTCGGTGTGTGTGTGTGTGTTGTCGGTGTGTGTGTGTGTGTCGGTGTGTGTGTGTGTTGTCGGTGTGTGTGTGTGTGTGTGTGTGTGTTGTCGGTGTGTGTGTGTGTGTTGTCGGTGTGTGTGTTTGTTGTCGGTGTGTGTGTGTGAGTGTGTGTTGTCGGTGTGCGTGTGTGTGTGTGTTGTCAGTGTGTGTGTGTGTGTGTTGTCGGTGTGTGTGTGTTTATGTGTTGTCGGTGTGTGTGTGTGTGTGTTGTCGGTGTGTGTGTGTGTGTGTGTGTGTGTTGTCGGTGTGTGTGTGTGTTGTCGGTGTGTGTGTGTGTGTTGTCGGTGTGTGTGTGTTGTCTGTGTGTGTGTGTGTGTGTGTTGTCGGTGTGTGTGTGTGTGTGTTGTCGGTGTGTGTGTGTTTGTGTGTTGTCAGTGTGTGTGTGTGTGTGTGTTGTCGGTGTGTGTGTGTGTGTGTGTGTGTTGTCGGTGTGTGTGTGTGTGTGTTGTCGGTGTGTGTGTGTGTATGTTTTCGGTGTGTGTGTGTGTGTGTGTTGTCGGTGTGTGTGTGTGTGTTGTCGGTGTGTGTGTGTGTGTTGTCGGTGTGTGTGTGTGTGTGTTGTCGGTGTGTGTGTGTGTTGTCGGTGTGTGTGTGTGTGTGTGTGTGTGTGTGTTGTCGGTGTGTGTGTGTGTTGTCGGTGTGTATGTGTGTGTGTGTTGTCGGTGTGTGTGTGTGTGTGTTGTCGGTGTGTGTGTGTTGTCGGTGTGTGTGTGTGTGTGTTGTCGGTGTGTGTGTGTGTGTGTTGTCGGTGTGTGTGTGTGTCTGTTGTCGGTGTGTGTGTGTGTGTTGTCGGTGTGTGTGTGTGTGTGTTGTCGGTGTGTGTGTGTGTGTTGTCGGTGTGTGTGTGTGTGTGTTGTCGCTGTGTGTGTGTGTGTGTTGTGTGTGTGTGTGTTGTCGGTGTGTGTGTGTGTGTGTTGTCGGTGTGTGTGTGTGTTGTCGGTGTGTGTGTGTGTGTGTGTGTGTGTGTTGTCGGTGTGTGTGTGTTATCAGTGTGTGTGTGTGTGTGTGTGTGTGTGTGTGTTGTCGGTGTGTGTGTGTGTGTTGTCGGTGTGTGTGTGTGTGTGTTGTCGGTGTGTGTGTGTGTGTGTGTGTGTGTGTTGTCGGTGTGTGTGTGTGTGTTGTCGGTGTGTGTGTGTGTGTGTGTTGTCGGTGTGTGTGTGTTGTCGGTGTGTGTGTGTGTGTGTGTTGTCGGTGTGTGTGTGTTGTCGGTGTGTGTGTGTGTGTGTTGTCGGTGTGTGTGTGTGTGTGTGTGTGTTGTCGGTGTGTGTGTGTGTGAATGGTCGGTGTGTGTGTGTGTGTTGTCGGTGTGTGTGTGTGTGTGTTGTCGGTGTGTGTGTGTGTGTGTTGTCGGTGTGTGTGTGTGTTGTGTGTGTGTGTGTTGTCGGTGTGTGTGTTGTCTGAGTGTGTGTGTGTGTGTGTGTGTTGTCGGTGTGTGTGTGTTGTCGGTGTGTGTGTGTGTGTGTGTTGTCGGTGTGTGTGTGTCTGTGTGTGTGTGTTGTCGGTGTGTGTGTGTGTGTGTTGTCGGTGTGTGTGTGTGTGTGTTGTCAGTGTGTGTGTGTGTGTGTGTTGTCGGTGTGTGTGTGTGTGTGTTGTCGGTGTGTGTGTGTGTGTGTGTGTGTTGTCGGTGTGTGTGTGTTGTGGGTGTGTGTGTGTGTGTTGTCTGTGTGTGTGTGTGTGTGTTGCTGGTGTTTGTGTGTGTGTGTGTTGTCGATGTGTGTGTGTGTGTGTTGTCGGTGTGTGTGTGTGTGTGTGTGTGTGTGTGTGTGTTGTCGGTGTGTGTGTGTGTGTGTGTTGTCGGTGTGTGTGTGTGTGTGTGTGTGTGTGTGTGTGTTGTCGGTGTGTGTGTGTGTGTTGTCGGTGTGTGTGTGTGTGTGTTGTCGGTGTGTGTGTGTGTGTGTTGTCGGTGTGTGTGTGTGTGTGTTGTTGGTGTGTGTGTGTGTGTGTTGTCGGTGTGTGTGTGTGTGTGTGTGTTGTCGGTGTGTGTGTGTGTGTGTTGTGTGTGTGTGTGTTGTTTGTGTGTGTGTGTGTTGTCGGTGTGTGTGTGTGTGTCTGTTGTCGGTGTGTGTGTGTGTGTTGTCGGTGTGTGTGTGTGTGTGTTGTCGGTGTGTGTGTGTGTGTTGTCGGTGTGTGTGTGTGTGTGTTGTCGGTGTGTGTGTGTGTGTGTGTTGTGTGTGTGTGTTGTCGGTGTGTGTGTGTGTGTGTTGTCGGTGTGTGTGTGTGTGTTGTCGGTGTGTGTGTGTGTGTGTGTGTGTGTGTGTGTGTGTTGTCGGTGTGTGTGTGTGTGTGTGTTGTCGGTGTGTGTGTGTGTGTGTGTCAGTGTGTGTGTGTGTGTGTGTTGTCGGTGTGTGTGTGTGTGTGTTGTCGGTGTGTGTGTGTGTGTGTTGTCGGTGTGTGTGTGTTGTCGGTGTGTGTGTGTGTGTGTTGTCGGTGTGTGTGTGTGTGTGTTGTCTGTGTGTGTGTGTGTGTTGTCGGTGTGTGTGTGTTTATGTGTTGTCGGTGTGTGTGTGTGTGTGTTGTCGGTGTGTGTGTGTGTGTTGTCGGTGTGTGTGTGTGTGTGTTGTCGGTGTGTGTGTGTGTTGTCGGTGTGTGTGTGTGTGTGTGTGTGTGTGTGTGTGTGTTGTCGGTGTGTGTGTGTGTGTGTTGTCGGTGTGTATGTGTGTGTGTGTTGTCGGTGTGTGTGTGTGTGTGTGTTGTCGGTGTGTGTGTGTGTGTTGTCAGTGTGTGTGTGTGTGTGTTGTCGGTGTGTGTGTGTGTGTGTGTTGTCGGTGTGTGTGTGTGTTGTGTGTGTGTGTGTTGTCGGTGTGTGTGTGTTGTCGGTGTGTGTGTGTGTGTGTGTTGTCGGTGTGTGTGTGTGTGTGTGTGTGTGTGTTGTCGGTGTGTGTGTGTGTGTGTTGTCGGTGTGTGTGTGTGTGTGTTGTCAGTGTGTGTGTGTGTGTGTGTTGTCGGTGTGTGTGTGTGTGTGTTGTCGGTGTGTGTGTGTGTGTGTGTTGTCGGTGTGTGTGTGTTGTGGGTGTGTGTGTGTGTGTGTTGTCGGTGTGTGTGTGTGTGTTGCTGGTGTTTGTGTGTGTGTGTGTTGTCGATGTGTCTGTGTGTGTGTTGTCGGTGTGTGTGTGTGTGTGTGTGTGTGTGTGTGTGTGTGTGTGTGTGTGTTGTCGGTGTGTGTGTGTGTTTATGTGTTGTCGGTGTGTGTGTGTGTGTGTTGTCGGTGTGTGTGTGTGTGTGTGTTGTCGGTGTGTGTGTGTGTTGTCGGTGTGTGTGTGTTGTGGGTGTGTGTGTGTGTGTGTTGTCGGTGTGTGTGTGTGTGTTGCTGGTGTTTGTTTGTGTGTGTGTGTTGTCGATGTGTCTGTGTGTGTGTTGTCGTTGTGTGTGTGTGTGTGTGTGTGTTGTCGGTGTGTGTGTGTGTTGTCGGTGTGTGTGTGTGTGTTGTGTGTGTGTGTGTGTTGTCGGTGTGTGTGGGTGTGTTGTCGGTGTGTGTGTGTGTGTGTTGTCGGTGTGTGTGTGTGTGTGTTGTGTGTGTGTGTGTTGTTTGTGTGTGTGTGTGTTGTCGGTGTGTGTGTGTGTGTGTGTGTGTGTGTGTGTGTGTGTGTGTGTGTGTGTGTGTGTGTGTGTTGTCGGTGTGTGTGTGTGTGTGTTTTGTCGGTGTGTGTGTGTGTGTTGCCGGTGTGTGTGTGTGTGTTGTCGGTGTGTGTGTGTGTGTGTTGTCGGTGTGTGTGTGTGTGTGTTGTCGGTGTGTGTGTGTGTGTGTGTTGTCGGTGTGTGTGTGTGTGTTGTCGGTGTGTGTGTGTGTGTGTTGTCGGTTTGTTGTCGGTGTGTGTGTGTGTGTTGTCGGTGTGTGTGTGTGTGTTGTCGGTGTGTGTGTGTTATGTGTTGTCGGTGTGTGTGTGTGTGTTGTCGGTGTGTGTGTGTGTATGTGTTGTCGGTGTGTGTGTGTGTGTGTTGTCGGTGTGTGTGTGTGTGTTGTCGGTGTGTGTGTGTGTGTGATGTGTTGTCGGTGTGTGTGTGTGTGTGTTGTCGGTGTGTGTGTGTGTGTTGTCGGTGTGTGTGTGTGTGTTGTCGGTGTGTGTGTGTGTGTTGTCGGTGTGTGTGTGTGTTGTCGGTGTGTGTGTGTGTTGTCGGTGTGTGTGTGTGTGTGTGTTGTCGGTGTGTGTGTGTGTGTTGTCGGTGTGTGTGTTTGTTGTCGGTGTGTGTGTGTGTGTGTGTGTTGTCGGTGTGTGTGTGTCTGTTGTCAGTGTGTGTGTGTGTGTGTTGTCGGTGTGTGTGTGTTTATGTGTTGTCGGTGTGTGTGTGTGTGTGTTGTCGGTGTGTGTGTGTGTGTGTGTGTGTTGTCGGTGTGTGTGTGTGTTGTCGGTGTGTGTGTGTGTGTTGTCGGTGTGTGTGTGTTGTCTGTGTGTGTGTGTGTGTGTGTTGTCGGTGTGTGTGTGTGTTGTCGGTGTGTGTGTGTGTGTTGTCGGTGTGTGTGTGTTGTCTGTGTGTGTGTGTGTGTGTGTTGTCGGTGTGTGTGTGTGTGTGTTGTCGGTGTGTGTGTGTGTGTGTGTTGTCAGTGTGTGTGTGTGTGTGTGTTGTCGGTGTGTGTGTGTGTGTGTGTGTGTTGTCGGTGTGTGTGTGTGTGTGTGTTGTTGGTGTGTGTGTGTGTGTGTTTTCGGTGTGTGTGTGTGTGTGTTGTCGGTGTGTGTGTGTGTGTGTTGTCGGTGTGTGTGTGTGTGTTGTCGGTGTGTGTGTGTGTGTTGTCGGTGTGTGTGTGTGTTGTCGGTGTGTGTGTGTGTGTGTGTGTGTGTTGTCGGTGTGTGTGTTGTCGGTGTGTATGTGTGTCTGTGTTGCCGTAGTGTGTGTGTGTGTGTTGTTGGTGTGTGTGTGTGTGTGTTGTCGGTGTGTGTGTGTGTGTGTTGTCGGTGTGTGTGTGTGTGTCTGTTGTCGGTGTGTGTGTGTGTGTTGTCGGTGTGTGTGTGTGTGTGTTGTCGGTGTGTGTGTGTGTGTTGTCGGTGTGTGTGTGTGTGTGTTGTCGGTGTGTGTGTGTGTGTGTTGTGTGTGTGTGTGTTGTCGGTGTGTGTGTGTGTGTGTTGTCGGTGTGTGTGTGTGTTGTCGGTGTGTGTGTGTGTGTGTGTGTGTGTTGTCGGTGTGTGTGTGTTATCAGTGTGTGTGTGTGTGTGTGTGTGTGTGTTGTCGGTGTGTGTGTGTGTGTTGTCGGTGTGTGTGTGTGTGTGTTGTCGGTGTGTGTGTGTGTGTGTGTGTGTGTGTTGTCGGTGTGTGTGTGTGTGTTGTCGGTGTGTGTGTGTGTGTGTGTTGTCGGTGTGTGTGTGTTGTCGGTGTGTGTGTGTGTGTGTGTTGTCGGTGTGTGTGTGTTGTCGGTGTGTGTGTGTGTGTATTGTCGGTGTGTGTATGTGTGTGTGTGTGTTGTCGGTGTGTGTGTGTGTGAATGGTCGGTGTGTGTGTGTGTGTTGTCGGTGTGTGTGTGTGTGTGTTGTCGGTGTGTTGTCGGTGTGTGTGTGTGTGTTGTCGGTGTGTGTGTGTGTGTTGTCGGTGTGTGTGTGTGTTTATGTGTTGTCGGTGTGTGTGTGTGTGTTGTCGGTGTGTGTGTGTGTATGTGTTGTCGGTGTGTGTGTGTGTTGTCGGTGTGTGTGTGTGTGTTGTCGGTGTGTGTGTGTGTGTGTGTTGTCGGTGTGTGTGTGTGTGTTGTCGGTGTGTGTGTGTGTGTTGTCTGTGTGTGTGTGTGTGTGTGTTGTCGGTGTGTGTGTGTGTGTGTTGTCGGTGTGTGTGTGTGTGTGTGTTGTCAGTGTGTGTGTGTGTGTGTGTTGTCGGTGTGTGTGTGTGTGTGTGTGTGTTGTCGGTGTGTGTGTGTGTGTGTGTTGTTGGTGTGTGTGTGTGTGTGTTTTCGGTGTGTGTGTGTGTGTGTGTTGTCGGTGTGTGTGTGTGTGTGTTGTCGGTGTGTGTGTGTGTGTTGTCGGTGTGTGTGTGTGTGTTGTCGGTGTGTGTGTGTGTTGTCGGTGTGTGTGTGTGTGTGTGTGTGTGTTGTCGGTGTGTGTGTTGTCGGTGTGTATGTGTGTCTGTGTTGCCGTAGTGTGTGTGTGTGTGTTGTTGGTGTGTGTGTGTGTGTGTTGTCGGTGTGTGTGTGTGTGTGTTGTCGGTGTGTGTGTGTGTGTCTGTTGTCGGTGTGTGTGTGTGTGTTGTCGGTGTGTGTGTGTGTGTGTTGTCGGTGTGTGTGTGTGTGTTGTCGGTGTGTGTGTGTGTGTGTTGTCGGTGTGTGTGTGTGTGTGTTGTGTGTGTGTGTGTTGTCGGTGTGTGTGTGTGTGTGTTGTCGGTGTGTGTGTGTGTTGTCGGTGTGTGTGTGTGTGTGTGTGTGTGTTGTCGGTGTGTGTGTGTTATCAGTGTGTGTGTGTGTGTGTGTGTGTGTGTTGTCGGTGTGTGTGTGTGTGTTGTCGGTGTGTGTGTGTGTGTGTTGTCGGTGTGTGTGTGTGTGTGTGTGTGTGTGTTGTCGGTGTGTGTGTGTGTGTTGTCGGTGTGTGTGTGTGTGTGTGTTGTCGGTGTGTGTGTGTGTGTGTGTGTGTGTGTGTGTTGTCGGTGTGTGTGTGTGTGTTGTCGGTGTGTGTGTGTGTGTGTGTTGTCGGTGTGTGTGTGTTGTCGGTGTGTGTGTGTGTGTGTGTTGTCGGTGTGTGTGTGTTGTCGGTGTGTGTGTGTGTGTATTGTCGGTGTGTGTATGTGTGTGTGTGTGTTGTCGGTGTGTGTGTGTGTGAATGGTCGGTGTGTGTGTGTGTGTTGTCGGTGTGTGTGTGTGTGTGTTGTCGGTGTGTTGTCGGTGTGTGTGTGTGTGTTGTCGGTGTGTGTGTGTGTGTTGTCGGTGTGTGTGTGTGTTTATGTGTTGTCGGTGTGTGTGTGTGTGTTGTCGGTGTGTGTGTGTGTGTATGTGTTGTCGGTGTGTGTGTGTGTTGTCGGTGTGTGTGTGTGTGTTGTCGGTGTGTGTGTGTGTGTGTGTTGTCGGTGTGTGTGTGTGTGTTGTCGGTGTGTGTGTGTGTGTTGTCGGTGTGTGTGTGTGTTGTCGGTGTGTGTGTGTGTGTGTTGTCGGTGTGTGTGTGTGTTGTCGGTGTGTGTGTTTGTTGTCGGTGTGTGTGTGTGTGTGTGTGTTGTCGGTGTGTGTGTGTGTGTGTGTTGTCAGTGTGTGTGTGTGTGTGTTGTCGGTGTGTGTGTGTTTATGTGTTGTCGGTGTGTGTGTGTGTGTTGTCGGTGTGTGTGTGTGTGTGTGTTGTCGGTGTGTGTGTGTGTTGTCGGTGTGTGTGTGTGTGTTGTCGGTGTGTGTGTGTTGTCTGTGTGTGTGTGTGTGTGTGTTGTCGGTGTGTGTGTGTGTGTGTTGTCGGTGTGTGTGTGTGTGTGTGTTGTCAGTGTGTGTGTGTGTGTGTGTTGTCGGTGTGTGTGTGTGTGTGTGTGTGTTGTCGGTGTGTGTGTGTGTGTGTGTTGTCGGTGTGTGTGTGTGTGTGTTTTCGGTGTGTGTGTGTGTGTGTTGTCGGTGTGTGTTTGTGTGTGTGTTGCCGGTGTGTGTGTGTGTGTTGTCGGTGTGTGTGTGTGTGTGTTGTCGGTGTGTGTGTGTGTGTTGTCGGTGTGTGTGTTTGTGTGTGTGTGTGTGTGTGTGTGTTGTCGGTGTGTGTGTGTGTTGTCGGTGTGTATGTGTGTGTGTGTTGTCGGTGTGTGTGTGTGTGTGTTGTCGGTGTGTGTGTGTTGTCGGTGTGTGTGTGTGTGTGTTGTCGGTGTGTGTGTGTGTGTGTTGTCGGTGTGTGTGTGTGTGTCTGTTGTCGGTGTGTGTGTGTGTGTTGTCGGTGTGTGTGTGTGTGTGTTGTCGGTGTGTGTGTGTGTGTTGTCGGTGTGTGTGTGTGTGTGTTGTCGGTGTGTGTGTGTGTGTGTTGTGTGTGTGTGTGTTGTGTGTGTGTGTGTGTGTGTGTTGTCGGTGTGTGTGTGTGTTGTCGGTGTGTGTGTGTGTGTGTGTGTGTGTGTTGTCGGTGTGTGTGTGTTATCAGTGTGTGTGTGTGTGTGTGTGTGTGTGTGTGTTGTCGGTGTGTGTGTGTGTGTTGTCGGTGTGTGTGTGTGTGTTGTCGGTGTGTGTGTGTGTGTGTGTGTGTGTGTGTGTGTGTTGTCGGTGTGTGTGTGTGTGTTGTCGGTGTGTGTGTGTGTGTGTGTTGTCGGTGTGTGTTGTCGGTGTGTGTGTGTGTGTGTGTTGTCGGTGTGTGTGTGTTGTCGGTGTGTGTGTGTGTGTATTGTCGGTGTGTGTGTGTGTGTGTGTGTGTGTTGTCGGTGTGTGTGTGTGTGAATGGTCGGTGTGTGTGTGTGTGTTGTCGGTGTGTGTGTGTGTGTGTGTGTTGTCGGTGTGTGTGTGTGTGTGTTGTCGGTGTGTGTGTGTGTTGTGTGTGTGTGTGTTGTCGGTGTGTGTGTTGTCTGAGTGTGTGTGTGTGTGTGTGTTGTCGGTGTGTGTGTGTTGTCGGTGTGTGTGTGTGTGTGTGTTGTCGGTGTGTGTGTGTGTGTGTGTGTGTGTTGTCGGTGTGTGTGTGTGTGTGTTGTCGGTGTGTGTGTGTGTGTGTTGTCAGTGTGTGTGTGTGTGTGTGTTGTCGGTGTGTGTGTGTGTGTGTTGTCGGTGTGTGTGTGTGTGTGTGTGTTGTCGGTGTGTGTGTGTTGTGGGTGTGTGTGTGTGTGTTGTCTGTGTGTGTGTGTGTGTGTTGTCGGTGTGTGTGTGTGTGTTGTCGGTGTGTGTGTGTGTGTTGTCGGTGTGTGTGTGTGTGTGTTGTGTGTGTGTGTGTTGTCGGTGTGTGTGTGTGTGTGTTGTCGGTGTGTGTGTGTGTTGTCGGTGTGTGTGTGTGTGTGTGTGTGTGTTGTCGGTGTGTGTGTGTTATCAGTGTGTGTGTGTGTGTGTGTGTGTGTGTGTGTTGTCGGTGTGTGTGTGTGTGTTGTCGGTGTGTGTGTGTGTGTGTTGTCGGTGTGTGTGTGTGTGTGTGTGTGTGTGTTGTCGGTGTGTGTGTGTGTGTTGTCGGTGTGTGTGTGTGTGTGTGTTGTCGGTGTGTGTGTGTTGTCGGTGTGTGTGTGTGTGTGTGTTGTCGGTGTGTGTGTGTTGTCGGTGTGTGTGTGTGTGTATTGTCGGTGTGTGTATGTGTGTGTGTGTGTTGTCGGTGTGTGTGTGTGTGAATGGTCGGTGTGTGTGTGTGTGTTGTCGGTGTGTGTGTGTGTCTGTTGTCGGTGTGTGTGTGTGTGTTGTCGGTGTGTGTGTGTGTGTGTTGTCGGTGTGTGTGTGTGTGTTGTCGGTGTGTGTGTGTGTGTGTTGTCGGTGTGTGTGTGTGTGTGTTGTGTGTGTGTGTGTTGTGTGTGTGTGTGTGTGTGTGTTGTCGGTGTGTGTGTGTGTTGTCGGTGTGTGTGTGTGTGTGTGTGTGTGTGTTGTCGGTGTGTGTGTGTTATCAGTGTGTGTGTGTGTGTGTGTGTGTGTGTGTGTTGTCGGTGTGTGTGTGTGTGTTGTCGGTGTGTGTGTGTGTGTTGTCGGTGTGTGTGTGTGTGTTGTGGTGTGTGTGTGTGTGTGTTGTCGGTGTGTGTGTGTGTGTTGTCGGTGTGTGTGTGTGTGTGTGTTGTCGGTGTGTGTTGTCGGTGTGTGTGTGTGTGTGTGTTGTCGGTGTGTGTGTGTTGTCGGTGTGTGTGTGTGTGTATTGTCAGTGTGTGTGTGTGTGTGTGTGTGTTGTCGGTGTGTGTGTGTGTGAATGGTCGGTGTGTGTGTGTGTGTTGTCGGTGTGTGTGTGTGTGTGTGTGTTGTCGGTGTGTGTGTGTGTGTGTTGTCGGTGTGTGTGTGTGTTGTGTTTGTGTGTGTTGTCGGTGTGTGTGTTGTCTGAGTGTGTGTGTGTGTGTGTGTTGTCGGTGTGTGTGTGTTGTCGGTGTGTGTGTGTGTGTGTGTTGTCGGTGTGTGTGTGTGTGTGTGTGTGTGTTGTTGGTGTGTGTGTGTGTGTGTTGTCGGTGTGTGTGTGTGTTGTCAGTGTGTGTGTGTGTGTGTGTTGTCGGTGTGTGTGTGTGTGTGTTGTCGGTGTGTGTGTGTGTGTGTGTGTTGTCGGTGTGTGTGTGTTGTGGGTGTGTGTGTGTGTGTTGTCTGTGTGTGTGTGTGTGTGTTGTCGGTGTGTGTGTGTGTGTTGTCGGTGTGTGTGTGTGTTGTCGGTGTGTGTGTGTGTGTGTTGTGTGTGTGTGTGAATGGTCGGTGTGTGTGTGTGTGTTGTCGGTGTGTGTGTGTGTGTGTTGTCGGTGTGTTGTCGGTGTGTGTGTGTGTGTTGTTGGTGTGTGTGTGTGTGTTGTCGGTGTGTGTGTGTGTTTATGTGTTGTCGGTGTGTGTGTGTGTGTTGTCGGTGTGTGTGTGTGTGTATGTGTTGTCGGTGTGTGTGTGTGTTGTCGGTGTGTGTGTGTGTGTTGTCGGTGTGTGTGTGTGTGTGTGTTGTCGGTGTGTGTGTGTGTGTTGTCGGTGTGTGTGTGTGTGTTGTCGGTGTGTGTGTGTGTTGTCGGTGTGTGTGTGTGTGTGTTGTCGGTGTGTGTGTGTGTTGTCGGTGTGTGTGTTTGTTGTCGGTGTGTGTGTGTGTGTGTGTGTTGTCGGTGTGTGTGTGTGTGTGTGTTGTCAGTGTGTGTGTGTGTGTGTTGTCGGTGTGTGTGTGTTTATGTGTTGTCGGTGTGTGTGTGTGTGTTGTCGGTGTGTGTGTGTGTGTGTGTTGTCGGTGTGTGTGTGTGTTGTCGGTGTGTGTGTGTGTGTTGTCGGTGTGTGTGTGTTGTCTGTGTGTGTGTGTGTGTGTGTTGTCGGTGTGTGTGTGTGTGTGTTGTCGGTGTGTGTGTGTGTGTGTGTTGTCAGTGTGTGTGTGTGTGTGTGTTGTCGGTGTGTGTGTGTGTGTGTGTGTGTTGTCGGTGTGTGTGTGTGTGTGTGTTGTCGGTGTGTGTGTGTGTGTTGTTTTCGGTGTGTGTGTGTGTGTGTTGTCGGTGTGTGTGTGTGTGTGTGTTGCCGGTGTGTGTGTGTGTGTTGTCGGTGTGTGTGTGTGTGTGTTGTCGGTGTGTGTGTGTGTGTTGTCGGTGTGTGTGTTTGTGTGTGTGTGTGTGTGTGTGTGTTGTCGGTGTGTGTGTGTGTTGTCGGTGTGTATGTGTGTGTGTGTTGTCGGTGTGTGTGTGTGTGTGTTGTCGGTGTGTGTGTGTTGTCGGTGTGTGTGTGTGTGTGTTGTCGGTGTGTGTGTGTGTGTGTTGTCGGTGTGTGTGTGTGTGTCTGTTGTCGGTGTGTGTGTGTGTGTTGTCGGTGTGTGTGTGTGTGTGTTGTCGGTGTGTGTGTGTGTGTTGTCGGTGTGTGTGTGTGTGTGTTGTCGGTGTGTGTGTGTGTGTGTTGTGTGTGTGTGTGTTGTGTGTGTGTGTGTGTGTGTGTTGTCGGTGTGTGTGTGTGTTGTCGGTGTGTGTGTGTGTGTGTGTGTGTGTGTTGTCGGTGTGTGTGTGTTATCAGTGTGTGTGTGTGTGTGTGTGTGTGTGTGTGTTGTCGGTGTGTGTGTGTGTGTTGTCGGTGTGTGTGTGTGTGTTGTCGGTGTGTGGTGTGTGTGTGTGTGTGTGTGTGTGTGTTGTCGGTGTGTGTGTGTGTGTTGTCGGTGTGTGTGTGTGTGTGTGTTGTCGGTGTGTGTGTGTGCGGTGTGTGTGTGTGTGTGTGTTGTCGGTGTGTGTGTGTTGTCGGTGTGTGTGTGTGTGTATTGTCGGTGTGTGTGTGTGTGTGTGTGTGTGTGTCGGTGTGTGTGTGTGTGAATGGTCGGTGTGTGTGTGTGTGTTGTCGGTGTGTGTGTGTGTGTGTGTGTTGTCGGTGTGTGTGTGTGTGTGTTGTCGGTGTGTGTGTGTGTTGTGTGTGTGTGTGTTGTCGGTGTGTGTGTTGTCTGAGTGTGTGTGTGTGTGTGTGTGTTGTCGGTGTGTGTGTGTTGTCGGTGTGTGTGTGTGTGTGTGTTGTCGGTGTGTGTGTGTGTGTGTGTGTGTGTTGTCGGTGTGTGTGTGTGTGTGTTGTCGGTGTGTGTGTGTGTGTGTGTTGTCAGTGTGTGTGTGTGTGTGTGTTGTCGGTGTGTGTGTGTGTGTGTGTGTCGGTGTGTGTGTGTGTGTGTGTGTTGTCGGTGTGTGTGTGTTGTGGGTGTGTGTGTGTGTGTTGTCTGTGTGTGTGTGTGTGTGTTGTCGGTGTGTGTGTGTGTGTTGTCGGTGTGTGTGTGTGTGTTGTCGGTGTGTGTGTGTGTGTGTTGTGTGTGTGTGTGTTGTCGGTGTGTGTGTGTGTGTGTTGTCGGTGTGTGTGTGTGTTGTCGGTGTGTGTGTGTGTGTGTGTGTGTGTGTGTCGGTGTGTGTGTGTTATCAGTGTGTGTGTGTGTGTGTGTGTGTGTGTGTGTTGTCGGTGTGTGTGTGTGTGTTGTCGGTGTGTGTGTGTGTGTGTTGTCGGTGTGTGTGTGTGTGTGTGTGTGTGTGTTGTCGGTGTGTGTGTGTGTGTTGTCGGTGTGTGTGTGTGTGTGTGTTGTCGGTGTGTGTGTGTTGTCGGTGTGTGTGTGTGTGTGTGTTGTCGGTGTGTGTGTGTTGTCGGTGTGTGTGTGTGTGTATTGTCGGTGTGTGTATGTGTGTGTGTGTGTTGTCGGTGTGTGTGTGTGTGAATGGTCGGTGTGTGTGTGTGTGTTGTCGGTGTGTGTGTGTGTCTGTTGTCGGTGTGTGTGTGTGTGTTGTCGGTGTGTGTGTGTGTGTGTTGTCGGTGTGTGTGTGTGTGTTGTCGGTGTGTGTGTGTGTGTGTTGTCGGTGTGTGTGTGTGTGTGTTGTGTGTGTGTGTGTTGTGTGTGTGTGTGTGTGTGTGTTGTCGGTGTGTGTGTGTGTTGTCGGTGTGTGTGTGTGTGTGTGTGTGTGTGTTGTCGGTGTGTGTGTGTTATCAGTGTGTGTGTGTGTGTGTGTGTGTGTGTGTGTTGTCGGTGTGTGTGTGTGTGTTGTCGGTGTGTGTGTGTGTGTTGTCGGTGTGTGTGTGTGTGTGTGTGTGTGTGTGTGTGTGTTGTCGGTGTGTGTGTGTGTGTTGTCGGTGTGTGTGTGTGTGTGTGTTGTCGGTGTGTGTTGTCGGTGTGTGTGTGTGTGTGTGTTGTCGGTGTGTGTGTGTTGTCGGTGTGTGTGTGTGTGTATTGTCAGTGTGTGTGTGTGTGTGTGTGTGTTGTCGGTGTGTGTGTGTGTGAATGGTCGGTGTGTGTGTGTGTGTTGTCGGTGTGTGTGTGTGTGTGTGTGTTGTCGGTGTGTGTGTGTGTGTGTTGTCGGTGTGTGTGTGTGTTGTGTTTGTGTGTGTTGTCGGTGTGTGTGTTGTCTGAGTGTGTGTGTGTGTGTGTGTTGTCGGTGTGTGTGTGTTGTCGGTGTGTGTGTGTGTGTGTGTTGTCGGTGTGTGTGTGTGTGTGTGTGTGTGTTGTTGGTGTGTGTGTGTGTGTGTTGTCGGTGTGTGTGTGTGTTGTCAGTGTGTGTGTGTGTGTGTGTTGTCGGTGTGTGTGTGTGTGTGTTGTCGGTGTGTGTGTGTGTGTGTGTGTTGTCGGTGTGTGTGTGTTGTGGGTGTGTGTGTGTGTGTTGTCTGTGTGTGTGTGTGTGTGTTGTCGGTGTGTGTGTGTGTGTTGTCGGTGTGTGTGTGTGTTGTCGGTGTGTGTGTGTGTGTGTGTGTGTGTGTGTGTGTGTGTTGTCGGTGTGTGTGTGTGTTGTCGGTGTGTGTGTGTGTGTGTGTGTGTGTGTTGTCGGTGTGTGTGTGTTATCAGTGTGTGTGTGTGTGTGTGTGTGTGTGTGTTGTCGGTGTGTGTGTGTGTGTTGTCGGTGTGTGTGTGTGTGTCGGTGTGTGTGTGTGTGTGTGTGTGTGTGTTGTCGGTGTGTGTGTGTGTGTTGTCGGTGTGTGTGTGTGTGTGTGTTGTCGGTGTGTGTGTGTTGTCGGTGTGTGTGTGTGTGTGTGTTGTCGGTGTGTGTGTGTTGTCGGTGTGTGTGTGTGTGTATTGTCGGTGTGTGTATGTGTGTGTGTGTGTTGTCGGTGTGTGTGTGTGTGAATGGTCGGTGTGTGTGTGTGTGTTGTCGGTGTGTGTGTGTGTGTGTTGTCGGTGTGTTGTCGGTGTGTGTGTGTGTGTTGTCGGTGTGTGTGTGTGTGTTGTCGGTGTGTGTGTGTGTTTATGTGTTGTCGGTGTGTGTGTGTGTGTTGTCGGTGTGTGTGTGTGTATGTGTTGTCGGTGTGTGTGTGTGTGTTGTCGGTGTGTGTGTGTGTGTTGTCGGTGTGTGTGTGTGTGTGTGTTGTCGGTGTGTGTGTGTGTGTTGTCGGTGTGTGTGTGTGTTGTCGGTGTGTGTTTGTGTTGTCGGTGTGTGTGTGTGTGTGTTGTCGGTGTGTGTGTGTGTTGTCGGTGTGTGTGTTTGTTGTCGGTGTGTGTGTGTGTGTGTGTGTTGTCGGTGTGTGTGTGTGTGTGTGTGTTGTCAGTGTGTGTGTGTGTGTGTTGTCGGTGTGTGTGTGTTTATGTGTTGTCGGTGTGTGTGTGTGTGTTGTCGGTGTGTGTGTGTGTGTGTGTGTGTGTGTTGTCGGTGTGTGTGTGTGTTGTCGGTGTGTGTGTGTGTGTTGTCGGTGTGTGTGTGTTGTCGTGTGTGTGTGTGTGTGTGTGTTGTCGGTGTGTGTGTGTGTGTGTTGTCGGTGTGTGTGTGTGTGTGTGTTGTCAGTGTGTGTGTGTGTGTGTTGTCGGTGTGTGTGTGTGTGTGTGTGTGTTGTCGGTGTGTGTGTGTGTGTGTGTTGTCGGTGTGTGTGTGTGTGTGTTTTCGGTGTGTGTGTGTGTGTGTTGTCGGTGTGTGTGTGTGTGTGTGTTGTCGGTGTGTGTGTGTGTGTTGTCGGTGTGTGTGTGTGTGTGTTGTCGGTGTGTGTGTGTGTGTTGTCGGTGTGTGTGTTTGTGTGTGTGTGTGTGTGTGTGTGTTGTCGGTGTGTGTGTGTGTTGTCGGTGTGTATGTGTGTGTGTGTTGTCGGTGTGTGTGTGTGTGTGTTGTCGGTGTGTGTGTGTTGTCGGTGTGTGTGTGTGTGTGTTGTCGGTGTGTGTGTGTGTGTGTTGTCGGTGTGTGTGTGTGTGTCTGTTGTCGGTGTGTGTGTGTGTGTTGTCGGTGTGTGTGTGTGTGTGTTGTCGGTGTGTGTGTGTGTGTTGTCGGTGTGTGTGTGTGTGTGTTGTCGGTGTGAGTGTGTGTGTGTTGTGTGTGTGTGTGTTGTGTGTGTGTGTGTGTGTGTGTTGTCGGTGTGTGTGTGTGTTGTCGGTGTGTGTGTGTGTGTGTGTGTGTTGTCGGTGTGTGTGTGTTATCAGTGTGTGTGTGTGTGTGTGTGTGTGTGTGTTGTCGGTGTGTGTGTGTGTGTTGTCGGTGTGTGTGTGTGTGTTGTCGGTGTGTGTGTGTGTGTGTGTGTGTGTGTGTGTTGTCGGTGTGTGTGTGTGTGTTGTCGGTGTGTGTGTGTGTGTGTGTTGTCGGTGTGTGTGTGTTGTCGGTGTGTGTGTGTGTGTGTGTTGTCGGTGTGTGTGTGTTGTCGGTGTGTGTGTGTGTGTATTGTCGGTGTGTGTGTGTGTGTGTGTGTGTTGTCGGTGTGTGTGTGTGTGAATGGTCGGTGTGTGTGTGTGTGTTGTCGGTGTGTGTGTGTGTGTGTGTGTTGTCGGTGTGTGTGTGTGTGTGTTGTCGGTGTGTGTGTGTGTTGTGTGTGTGTGTGTTGTCGGTGTGTGTGTTGTCTGAGTGTGTGTGTGTGTGTGTGTGTTGTCGGTGTGTGTGTGTTGTCGGTGTGTGTGTGTGTGTGTGTTGTCGGTGTGTGTGTGTGTGTGTGTGTGTGTTGTCGGTGTGTGTGTGTGTGTGTTGTCGGTGTGTGTGTGTGTGTGTGTTGTCAGTGTGTGTGTGTGTGTGTGTTGTCGGTGTGTGTGTGTGTGTGTGTGTGTGTGTGTGTGTGTGTCGGTGTGTGTGTGTTGTGGGTGTGTGTGTGTGTGTTGTCTGTGTGTGTGTGTGTGTGTTGCAGGTGTTTGTGTGTGTGTGTGTTGTCGATGTGTGTGTGTGTGTGTTGTCGGTGTGTGTGTGTGTGTGTGTGTGTGTGTGTGTGTGTCGGTGTGTGTGTGTGTGTGTGTTGTCGGTGTGTGTGTGTGTGTGTTGTCGGTGTGTGTGTGTGTGTGTTGTCGGTGTGTGTGTGTGTGTGTTGTCGGTGTGTGTGTGTGTGTGTTGTCGGTGTGTGTGTGTGTGTGTGTGTTGTCGGTGTGTGTGTGTGTGTGTTGTCAGTGTGTGTGTGTGTGTGTGTTGTCGGTGTGTGTGTGTGTGTTGTCGGTGTGTGTATGTGTGTGTGTGTGTTGTCGGTGTGTGTGTGTTGTCGGTGTGTGTGTGTGTGTGTGTTGTCGGTGTGTGTGTGTGTGTGTTGTCTGTGTGTGTGTGTGTGTTGTCGGTGTGTGTGTGTTTATGTGTTGTCGGTGTGTGTGTGTGTGTATGTTTTCGGTGTGTGTGTGTGTGTGTGTTGTCGGTGTGTGTGTGTGTGTTGTCGGTGTGTGTGTGTGTGTTGTCGGTGTGTGTGTGTGTGTGTTGTCGGTGTGTGTGTGTGTTGTCGGTGTGTGTGTGTGTGTGTGTGTGTGTGTGTGTGTTGTCGGTGTGTGTGTGTGTTGTCGGTGTGTATGTGTGTGTGTGTTGTCGGTGTGTGTGTGTGTGTGTTGTCGGTGTGTGTGTGTTGTCGGTGTGTGTGTGTGTGTGTTGTCGGTGTGTGTGTGTGTGTGTTGTCGGTGTGTGTGTGTGTCTGTTGTCGGTGTGTGTGTGTGTGTTGTCGGTGTGTGTGTGTGTGTGTTGTCGGTGTGTGTGTGTGTGTTGTCGGTGTGTGTGTGTGTGTGTTGTCGGTGTGTGTGTGTGTGTGTTGTGTGTGTGTGTGTTGTCGGTGTGTGTGTGTGTGTGTTGTCGGTGTGTGTGTGTGTTGTCGGTGTGTGTGTGTGTGTTGTCGGTGTGTGTGTGTTATCAGTGTGTGTGTGTGTGTGTGTGTGTGTGTGTTGTCGGTGTGTGTGTGTGTGTTGTCGGTGTGTGTGTGTGTGTGTTGTCGGTGTGTGTGTGTGTGTGTGTGTGTGTGTTGTCGGTGTGTGTGTGTGTGTTGTCGGTGTGTGTGTGTGTGTGTGTTGTCGGTGTGTGTGTGTTGTCGGTGTGTGTGTGTGTGTGTGTTGTCGGTGTGTGTGTGTTGTCGGTGTGTGTGTGTGTGTGTTGTCGGTGTGTGTGTGTGTGTGTGTGTGTTGTCGGTGTGTGTGTGTGTGAATGGTCGGTGTGTGTGTGTGTGTTGTCGGTGTGTGTGTGTGTGTGTTGTCGGTGTGTGTGTGTGTGTGTTGTCGGTGTGTGTGTGTGTTGTGTGTGTGTGTGTTGTCGGTGTGTGTGTTGTCTGAGTGTGTGTGTGTGTGTGTGTTGTCGGTGTGTGTGTGTTGTCGGTGTGTGTGTGTGTGTGTGTTGTCGGTGTGTGTGTGTCTGTGTGTGTGTGTTGTCGGTGTGTGTGTGTGTGTGTTGTCGGTGTGTGTGTGTGTGTGTTGTCAGTGTGTGTGTGTGTGTGTGTTGTCGGTGTGTGTGTGTGTGTGTTGTCGGTGTGTGTGTGTGTGTGTGTGTTGTCGGTGTGTGTGTGTTGTGGGTGTGTGTGTGTGTGTTGTCTGTGTGTGTGTGTGTGTGTTGCTGGTGTTTGTGTGTGTGTGTGTTGTCGATGTGTGTGTGTGTGTGTTGTCGGTGTGTGTGTGTGTGTGTGTGTGTGTGTGTGTGTGTTGTCGGTGTGTGTGTGTGTGTGTGTTGTCGGTGTGTGTGTGTGTGTTGTGTGTGTGTGTGTGTTGTCGGTGTGTGTGTGTGTGTTGTCGGTGTGTGTGTGTGTGTGTTGTCGGTGTGTGTGTGTGTGTGTGTGTTGTCGGTGTGTGTGTGTGTGTGTTGTTGGTGTGTGTGTGTGTGTGTTGTCGGTGTGTGTGTGTGTGTGTGTGTTGTCGGTGTGTGTGTGTGTGTGTTGTGTGTGTGTGTGTTGTTTGTGTGTGTGTGTGTTGTCGGTGTGTGTGTGTGTGTCTGTTGTCGGTGTGTGTGTGTGTGTTGTCGGTGTGTGTGTGTGTGTGTTGTCGGTGTGTGTGTGTGTGTTGTCGGTGTGTGTGTGTGTGTGTTGTCGGTGTGTGTGTGTGTGTTGTGTGTGTGTGTTGTCGGTGTGTGTGTGTGTGTGTTGTCGGTGTGTGTGTGTGTGTTGTCGGTGTGTGTGTGTGTGTGTGTGTGTGTGTTGTCGGTGTGTGTGTGTGTGTGTGTTGTCGGTGTGTGTGTGTGTGTGTTGTCAGTGTGTGTGTGTGTGTGTGTTGTCGGTGTGTGTGTGTGTGTGTTGTCGGTGTGTGTGTGTGTGTGTTGTCGGTGTGTGTGTGTTGTCGGTGTGTGTGTGTGTGTGTTGTCGGTGTGTGTGTGTGTGTGTTGTCGGTGTGTGTGTGTTTATGTGTTGTCGGTGTGTGTGTGTGTGTGTTGTCGGTGTGTGTGTGTGTGTTGTCGGTGTGTGTGTGTGTGTGTTGTCGGTGTGTGTGTGTGTTGTCGGTGTGTGTGTGTGTGTGTGTGTGTGTGTGTGTGTTGTCGGTGTGTGTGTGTTATCAGTGTGTGTGTGTGTGTGTGTGTGTGTGTGTTGTCGGTGTGTGTGTGTGTGTTGTCGGTGTGTGTGTGTGTGTTGTCGGTGTGTGTGTGTGTGTGTGTGTGTGTGTGTGTTGTCGGTGTGTGTGTGTGTGTTGTCGGTGTGTGTGTGTGTGTGTGTTGTCGGTGTGTGTGTGTTGTCGGTGTGTGTGTGTGTGTGTGTTGTCGGTGTGTGTGTGTTGTCGGTGTGTGTGTGTGTGTATTGTCGGTGTGTGTGTGTGTGTGTGTGTGTTGTCGGTGTGTGTGTGTGTGAATGGTCGGTGTGTGTGTGTGTGTTGTCGGTCGTGTGTGTGTGTGTGTTGTCGGTGTGTGTGTGTGTTGTGTGTGTGTGTGTTGTCGGTGTGTGTGTTGTCTGAGTGTGTGTGTGTGTGTGTGTGTTGTCGGTGTGTGTGTGTTGTCGGTGTGTGTGTGTGTGTGTGTTGTCGGTGTGTGTGTGTGTGTGTGTGTGTGTTGTCGGTGTGTGTGTGTGTGTGTTGTCGGTGTGTGTGTGTGTGTGTGTTGTCAGTGTGTGTGTGTGTGTGTGTTGTCGGTGTGTGTGTGTGTGTGTTGTCGGTGTGTGTGTGTGTGTGTGTGTTGTCGGTGTGTGTGTGTTGTGGGTGTGTGTGTGTGTGTTGTCTGTGTGTGTGTGTGTGTGTTGCTGGTGTTTGTGTGTGTGTGTGTTGTCGATGTGTGTGTGTGTGTGTTGTCGGTGTGTGTGTGTGTGTGTGTGTGTGTGTGTGTGTGTGTTGTCGGTGTGTGTGTGTGTGTGTGTTGTCGGTGTGTGTGTGTGTGTTGTGTGTGTGTGTGTGTTGTCGGTGTGTGTGTGTGTGTTGTCGGTGTGTGTGTGTGTGTGTTGTCGGTGTGTGTGTGTGTGTGTGTTGTCGGTGTGTGTGTGTGTGTGTTGTCGGTGTGTGTGTGTGTGTGTTGTCGGTGTGTGTGTGTGTGTGTGTGTTGTCGGTGTGTGTGTGTGTGTGTTGTCAGTGTGTGTGTGTGTGTGTGTTGTCGGTGTGTGTGTGTGTGTTGTCGGTGTGTGTATGTTTGTGTGTGTGTTGTCGGTGTGTGTGTGTTGTCGGTGTGTGTGTGTGTGTGTGTTGTCGGTGTGTGTGTGTGTGTGTTGTCTGTGTGTGTGTGTGTGTTGTCGGTGTGTGTGTGTTTATGTGTTGTCGGTGTGTGTGTGTGTGTTGTCGGTGTGTGTGTGTTGTCGGTGTGTGTGTGTGTGTGTTGTCGGTGTGTGTGTGTGTTGTCGGTGTGTGTGTGTGTGTGTGTGTGTGTGTGTGTGTGTGTGTGTTGTTGGTGTGTGTGTGTGTTGTCGGTGTGTATGTGTGTGTGTGTTGTCGGTGTGTGTGTGTGTGTGTGTTGTCGGTGTGTGTGTGTGTGTTGTCAGTGTGTGTGTGTGTGTGTTGTCGGTGTGTGTGTGTGTGTGTGTGTGTTGTCGGTGTGTGTGTGTGTGAATGGTCGGTGTGTGTGTGTGTGTTGTCGGTGTGTGTGTGTGTGTGTTGTCGGTGTGTTGTCGGTGTGTGTGTGTGTGTTGTCGGTGTGTGTGTGTGTGTTGTCGGTGTGTGTGTGTTTTTATGTGTTGTCGGTGTGTGTGTGTGTGTTGTCGGTGTGTGTGTGTGTATGTGTTGTCGGTGTGTGTGTGTGTTGTCGGTGTGTGTGTGTGTGTTGTCGGTGTGTGTGTGTGTGTGTGTTGTCGGTGTGTGTGTGTGTGTTGTCGGTGTGTGTGTGTGTGTTGTCGGTGTGTGTGTGTGTTGTCGGTGTGTGTGTGTGTGTGTTGTCGGTGTGTGTGTGTGTTGTCGGTGTGTGTGTTTGTTGTCGGTGTGTGTGTGTGTGTGTGTGTGTGTTGTCGGTGTGTGTGTGTGTGTGTGTTGTCAGTGTGTGTGTGTGTGTGTTGTCGGTGTGTGTGTGTTTATGTGTTGTCGGTGTGTGTGTGTGTGTTGTCGGTGTGTGTGTGTGTTGTCGGTGTGTGTGTGTGTTGTCGGTGTGTGTGTGTGTGTTGTCGGTGTGTGTGTGTTGTCTGTGTGTGTGTGTGTGTGTGTTGTCGGTGTGTGTGTGTGTGTGTTGTCGGTGTGTGTGTGTGTGTGTGTTGTCAGTGTGTGTGTGTGTGTGTGTTGTCGGTGTGTGTGTGTGTGTGTGTGTGTTGTCGGTGTGTGTGTGTGTGTGTGTTGTCGGTGTGTGTGTGTGTGTGTTTTCGGTGTGTGTGTGTGTGTGTTGTCGGTGTGTGTTTGTGTGTGTGTTGCCGGTGTGTGTGTGTGTGTTGTCGGTGTGTGTGTGTGTGTGTTGTCGGTGTGTGTGTGTGTGTTGTCGGTGTGTGTGTTTGTGTGTGTGTGTGTGTGTGTGTGTTGTCGGTGTGTGTGTGTGTTGTCGGTGTGTATGTGTGTGTGTGTTGTCGGTGTGTGTGTGTGTGTGTTGTCGGTGTGTGTGTGTTGTCGGTGTGTGTGTGTGTGTGTTGTCGGTGTGTGTGTGTGTGTGTTGTCGGTGTGTGTGTGTGTGTCTGTTGTCGGTGTGTGTGTGTGTGTTGTCGGTGTGTGTGTGTGTGTGTTGTCGGTGTGTGTGTGTGTGTTGTCGGTGTGTGTGTGTGTGTGTTGTCGGTGTGTGTGTGTGTGTGTGTGTGTGTGTGTGTGTTGTGTGTGTGTGTGTGTGTGTGTTGTCGGTGTGTGTGTGTGTTGTCGGTGTGTGTGTGTGTGTGTGTGTGTGTGTTGTCGGTGTGTGTATGTTATCAGTGTGTGTGTGTGTGTGTGTGTGTGTGTGTGTGTTGTCGGTGTGTGTGTGTGTGTTGTCGGTGTGTGTGTGTGTGTTGTCGGTGTGTGTGTGTGTGTGTGTGTGTGTGTGTGTGTGTTGTCGGTGTGTGTGTGTGTGTTGTCGGTGTGTGTGTGTGTGTGTGTTGTCGGTGTGTGTTGTCGGTGTGTGTGTGTGTGTGTGTGTTGTCGGTGTGTGTGTGTTGTCGGTGTGTGTGTGTGTGTATTGTCGGTGTGTGTGTGTGTGTGTGTGTGTTGTCGGTGTGTGTGTGTGTGAATGGTCGGTGTGTGTGTGTGTGTTGTCGGTGTGTGTGTGTGTGTGTGTGTTGTCGGTGTGTGTGTGTGTGTGTTGTCGGTGTGTGTGTGTGTTGTGTGTGTGTGTGTTGTCGGTGTGTGTGTTGTCTGAGTGTGTGTGTGTGTGTGTGTGTTGTCGGTGTGTGTGTGTTGTCGGTGTGTGTGTGTGTGTGTTGTCGGTGTGTGTGTGTGTGTGTGTGTGTGTTGTCGGTGTGTGTGTGTGTGTGTTGTCGGTGTGTGTGTGTGTGTGTTGTCAGTGTGTGTGTGTGTGTGTGTTGTCGGTGTGTGTGTGTGTGTGTTGTCGGTGTGTGTGTGTGTGTGTGTGTTGTCGGTGTGTGTGTGTTGTGGGTGTGTGTGTGTGTGTTGTCTGTGTGTGTGTGTGTGTGTTGTCGGTGTGTGTGTGTGTGTTGTCGGTGTGTGTGTGTGTGTTGTCGGTGTGTGTGTGTGTGTGTTGTGTGTGTGTGTGTTGTCGGTGTGTGTGTGTGTGTGTTGTCGGTGTGTGTGTGTGTTGTCGGTGTGTGTGTGTGTGTGTGTGTGTGTGTTGTCGGTGTGTGTGTGTTATCAGTGTGTGTGTGTGTGTGTGTGTGTGTGTGTTGTCGGTGTGTGTGTGTGTGTTGTCGGTGTGTGTGTGTGTGTGTTGTCGGTGTGTGTGTGTGTGTGTGTGTGTGTGTGTGTCGGTGTGTGTGTGTGTGTTGTCGGTGTGTGTGTGTGTGTGTGTTGTCGGTGTGTGTGTGTGTGTGTGTTGTCGGTGTGTGTGTGTTGTCGGTGTGTGTGTGTGTGTATTGTCGGTGTGTGTATGTGTGTGTGTGTGTTGTCGGTGTGTGTGTGTGTGAATGGTCGGTGTGTGTGTGTGTGTTGTCGGTGTGTGTGTGTGTGTGTTGTCGGTGTGTTGTCGGTGTGTGTGTGTGTGTTGTCGGTGTGTGTGTGTGTGTTGTCGGTGTGTGTGTGTGTTTATGTGTTGTCGGTGTGTGTGTGTGTGTTGTCGGTGTGTGTGTGTGTATGTGTTGTCGGTGTGTGTGTGTGTGTTGTCGGTGTGTGTGTGTGTGTTGTCGGTGTGTGTGTGTGTGTGTGTTGTCGGTGTGTGTGTGTGTGTTGTCGGTGTGTGTGTGTGTTGTCGGTGTGTGTTTGTGTTGTCGGTGTGTGTGTGTGTGTGTTGTCGGTGTGTGTGTGTGTTGTCGGTGTGTGTGTTTGTTGTCGGTGTGTGTGTGTGTGTGTTGTCGGTGTGTGTGTGTGTGTGTGTGTTGTCAGTGTGTGTGTGTGTGTGTTGTCGGTGTGTGTGTGTTTATGTGTTGTCGGTGTGTGTGTGTGTGTGTTGTCGGTGTGTGTGTGTGTGTGTGTGTGTTGTCGGTGTGTGTGTGTGTTGTCGGTGTGTGTGTGTGTGTTGTCGGTGTGTGTGTGTTGTCTGTGTGTGTGTGTGTGTGTGTTGTCGGTGTGTGTGTGTGTGTGTTGTCGGTGTGTGTGTGTGTGTGTGTGTGTTGTCGGTGTGTGTGTGTGTGTGTGTTGTCGGTGTGTGTGTGTGTGTGTTTTCGGTGTGTGTGTGTGTGTGTTGTCGGTGTGTGTGTGTGTGTGTGTTGTCGGTGTGTGTGTGTGTTGTCGGTGTGTGTGTGTGTGTGTTGTCGGTGTGTGTGTGTGTGTTGTCGGTGTGTGTGTTTGTGTGTGTGTGTGTGTGTGTGTGTTGTCGGTGTGTGTGTGTGTTGTCGGTGTGTATGTGTGTGTGTGTTGTCGGTGTGTGTGTGTGTGGGTTGTCGGTGTGTGTGTGTTGTCGGTGTGTGTGTGTGTGTGTTGTCGGTGTGTGTGTGTGTGTGTTGTCGGTGTGTGTGTGTGTGTCTGTTGTCGGTGTGTGTGTGTGTGTTGTCGGTGTGTGTGTGTGTGTGTTGTCGGTGTGTGTGTGTGTGTTGTCGGTGTGTGTGTGTGTGTGTTGTCGGTGTGAGTGTGTGTGTGTTGTGTGTGTGTGTGTTGTGTGTGTGTGTGTGTGTGTGTTGTCGGTGTGTGTGTGTGTTGTCGGTGTGTGTGTGTGTGTGTGTGTGTTGTCGGTGTGTGTGTGTTATCAGTGTGTGTGTGTGTGTGTGTGTGTGTGTGTTGTCGGTGTGTGTGTGTGTGTTGTCGGTGTGTGTGTGTGTGTTGTCGGTGTGTGTGTGTGTGTGTGTGTGTGTGTGTTGTCGGTGTGTGTGTGTGTGTTGTCGGTGTGTGTGTGTGTGTGTGTTGTCGGTGTGTGTGTGTTGTCGGTGTGTGTGTGTGTGTGTGTTGTCGGTGTGTGTGTGTTGTCGGTGTGTGTGTGTGTGTATTGTCGGTGTGTGTGTGTGTGTGTGTGTGTTGTCGGTGTGTGTGTGTGTGAATGGTCGGTGTGTGTGTGTGTGTTGTCGGTGTGTGTGTGTGTGTGTGTGTTGTCGGTGTGTGTGTGTGTGTGTTGTCGGTGTGTGTGTGTGTGTTGTGTGTGTGTGTGTTGTCGGTGTGTGTGTTGTCTGAGTGTGTGTGTGTGTGTGTGTGTTGTCGGTGTGTGTGTGTTGTCGGTGTGTGTGTGTGTGTGTGTTGTCGGTGTGTGTGTGTGTGTGTGTGTGTTGTCGGTGTGTGTGTGTGTGTGTTGTCGGTGTGTGTGTGTGTGTGTGTTGTCAGTGTGTGTGTGTGTGTGTGTTGTCGGTGTGTGTGTGTGTGTGTTGTCGGTGTGTGTGTGTGTGTGTGTGTTGTCGGTGTGTGTGTGTTGTGGGTGTGTGTGTGTGTGTTGTCTGTGTGTGTGTGTGTGTGTTGCTGGTGTTTGTGTGTGTGTGTGTTGTCGATGTGTGTGTGTGTGTGTTGTCGGTGTGTGTGTGTGTGTGTGTGTGTGTGTGTGTGTGTGTGTGTTGTCGGTGTGTGTGTGTGTGTGTGTTGTCGGTGTGTGTGTGTGTGTTGTGTGTGTGTGTGTGTTGTCGGTGTGTGTGTGTGTGTTGTCGGTGTGTGTGTGTGTGTGTTGTCGGTGTGTGTGTGTGTGTGTTGTCGGTGTGTGTGTGTGTGTGTTGTCGGTGTGTGTGTGTGTGTGTGTGTGTGTGTGTGTGTGTGTGTGTTGTCGGTGTGTGTGTGTGTGTGTTGTCGGTGTGTGTGTGTGTGTTGTCGGTGTGTGTGTGTGTTGTCGGTGTGTGTGTGTGTTGTCGGTGTGTGTGTGTGTGTGTGTGTGTTGTCGGTGTGTGTGTGTGTGTTGTCGGTGTGTGTGTTTGTTGTCGGTGTGTGTGTGTGAGTGTGTGTTGTCGGTGTGCGTGTGTGTGTGTGTTGTCAGTGTGTGTGTGTGTGTGTTGTCGGTGTGTGTGTGTTTATGTGTTGTCGGTGTGTGTGTGTGTGTGTTGTCGGTGTGTGTGTGTGTGTGTGTGTGTGTTGTCGGTGTGTGTGTGTGTTGTCGGTGTGTGTGTGTGTGTTGTCGGTGTGTGTGTGTTGTCTGTGTGTGTGTGTGTGTGTGTGTTGTCGGTGTGTGTGTGTGTGTGTTGTCGGTGTGTGTGTGTTTGTGTGTTGTCAGTGTGTGTGTGTGTGTGTGTTGTCGGTGTGTGTGTGTGTGTGTGTGTGTTGTCGGTGTGTTTGTGTGTGTGTTGTCGGTGTGTGTGTGTGTATGTTTTCGGTGTGTGTGTGTGTGTGTGTTGTCGGTGTGTGTGTGTGTGTTGTCGGTGTGTGTGTGTGTGTTGTCGGTGTGTGTGTGTGTGTGTTGTCGGTGTGTGTGTGTGTTGTCGGTGTGTGTGTGTGTGTGTGTGTGTGTGTGTGTGTTGTCGGTGTGTGTGTGTGTTGTCAGTGTGTATGTGTGTGTGTGTTGTCGGTGTGTGTGTGTGTGTGTTGTCGGTGTGTGTGTGTTGTCGGTGTGTGTGTGTGTGTGTTGTCGGTGTGTGTGTGTTGTCGGTGTGTGTGTGTGTCTGTTGTCGGTGTGTGTGTGTGTGTTGTCGGTGTGTGTGTGTGTGTGTTGTCGGTGTGTGTGTGTGTGTTGTCGGTGTGTGTGTGTGTGTGTTGTCGGTGTGTGTGTGTGTGTGTTGTGTGTGTGTGTGTTGTCGGTGTGTGTGTGTGTGTGTTGTCGGTGTGTGTGTGTGTTGTCGGTGTGTGTGTGTGTGTGTGTGTGTGTGTTGTCGGTGTGTGTGTGTTATCAGTGTGTGTGTGTGTGTGTGTGTGTGTGTGTTGTCGGTGTGTGTGTGTGTGTTGTCGGTGTGTGTGTGTGTGTGTTGTCGGTGTGTGTGTGTGTGTGTGTGTGTGTGTTGTCGGTGTGTGTGTGTGTGTTGTCGGTGTGTGCGGTGTGTGTGTTGTCGGTGTGTGTGTGTTGTCGGTGTGTGTGTGTGTGTGTGTTGTCGGTGTGTGTGTGTTGTCGGTGTGTGTGTGTGTGTGTTGTCGGTGTGTGTGTGTGTGTGTGTGTGTTGTCGGTGTGTGTGTGTGTGAATGGTCGGTGTGTGTGTGTGTGTTGTCGGTGTGTATGTGTGTGTGTTGTCGGT
>NW_027675636.1:92500-152500 GCF_965601325.2 Salmo salar | reverse complement strand
TGTGTGTGTGTGTGTTGTGTGTGTGTGTGTTGTCGGTGTGTGTGTGTGTGTTGTCGGTGTGTGTGTGTGTGTTGTCGGTGTGTGTGTGTGTGTGTGTGTGTTGTCGGTGTGTGTGTGTGTGTGTGTTGTCGGTGTGTGTGTGTGTGTGTTGTCAGTGTGTGTGTGTGTGTGTGTTGTCGGTGTGTGTGTGTGTGTGTTGTCGGTGTGTGTGTGTGTGTGTTGTCGGTGTGTGTGTGTTGTCGGTGTGTGTGTGTGTGTGTGTTGTCGGTGTGTGTGTGTGTTTATGTGTTGTCGGTGTGTGTGTGTGTGTGTTGTCGGTGTGTGTGTGTGTGTGTGTTGTCGGTGTGTGTGTGTGTTGTCGGTGTGTGTGTGTGTGTTGTCGGTGTGTGTGTGTGTTGTCGGTGTGTGTGTGTGTGTTGTCGGTGTGTGTGTGTGTGTGTTGTCGGTGTGTGTGTGTGTGTGTGTTGTCAGTGTGTGTGTGTGTGTGTGTGTGTTGTGTGTGTGTGTGTGTGTGTGTTGTCGGTGTGTGTGTGTGTGTGTGTTGTCGGTGTGTGTGTGTGTGTGTTTCGGTGTGTGTGTGTGTGTTGTCGGTGTGTGTGTGTCTGTGTTGTCGGTGTGTGTGTGTGTGTGGCGGTGTGGTGTGTGTGTGTGTGTGTCGGTGTGTGTGTGTGTGTGTTGTCGGTGTGTGTGTGTGTGTCTGTTGTCGGTGTGTGTGTGTGTGTGTGTCGGTGTGTGTGTGTGTGTGTTGTCGGTGTGTGTGTGTGTGTTGTCGGTGTGTGTGTGTGTGTGTTGTCGGTGTGTGTGTGTGTCGGTGTGTGTGTGTGTGTGTTGTCGGTGTGTGTGTGTGTGTGTGTCGGTGTGTGTGTGTGTGTTGTCGGTGTGTGTGTGTGTGTGTGTCGGTGTGTGTGCGGTGTGTGTGTGTGTGTGTGTTGTCGGTGTGTGTGTGTGTGTGTTGTCGGTGTGTGTGTGTGTGTGTGTTGTCGTGTGTGTGTGTGTGTGTGTTGTCGGTGTGTGTGTGTGTGTGTGTTGTCGGTGTGTGTGTGTGTGTGTGTGCGGTGTGTGTGTGTGTGTGTGTTGTCGGTGTGTGTGTGTGTGTGTTGTCGGTGTGTGTGTGTGTGTGTTGTCGGTGTGTGTGTGTGTGTTGTCGGTGTGTGTGTGTGTGTGTGTGTGTTGTCGGTGTGTGTGTGTGTGTGTGTTGTCGGTGTGTGTGTGTGTGTGTGTCAGTGTGTGTGTGTGTGTGTGTTGTCGGTGTGTGTGTGTGTGTGTTGTCGGTGTGTGTGTGTGTGTGTTGTCGGTGTGTGTGTGTTGTCGGTGTGTGTGTGTGTGTGTTGTCGGTGTGTGTGTGTGTGTGTTGTCTGTGTGTGTGTGTGTGTTGTCGGTGTGTGTGTGTTTATGTGTTGTCGGTGTGTGTGTGTGTGTGTTGTCGGTGTGTGTGTGTGTGTTGTCGGTGTGTGTGTGTGTGTGTTGTCGGTGTGTGTGTGTGTTGTCGGTGTGTGTGTGTGTGTGTGTGTGTGTGTGTGTGTGTTGTCGGTGTGTGTGTGTGTTGTCGGTGTGTATGTGTGTGTGTGTTGTCGGTGTGTGTGTGTGTGTGTGTTGTCGGTGTGTGTGTGTGTGTTGTCAGTGTGTGTGTGTGTGTGTTGTCGGTGTGTGTGTGTGTGTGTGTTGTCGGTGTGTGTGTGTGTTGTGTGTGTGTGTGTTGTCGGTGTGTGTGTTGTCTGAGTGTGTGTGTGTGTGTGTGTGTGTTGTCGGTGTGTGTGTGTTGTCGGTGTGTGTGTGTGTGTGTGTTGTCGGTGTGTGTGTGTGTGTGTGTGTGTGTGTGTTGTCGGTGTGTGTGTGTGTGTGTTGTCGGTGTGTGTGTGTGTGTGTTGTCAGTGTGTGTGTGTGTGTGTGTTGTCGGTGTGTGTGTGTGTGTGTTGTCGGTGTGTGTGTGTGTGTGTGTTGTCGGTGTGTGTGAGTTGTGGGTGTGTGTGTGTGTGTGTTGTCGGTGTGTGTGTGTGTGTTGCTGGTGTTTGTGTGTGTGTGTGTGTGTGTGTGTGTGTGTGTGTGTGTGTGTTGTCGGTGTGTGTGTGTGTTTATGTGTTGTCGGTGTGTGTGTGTGTGTGTTGTCGGTGTGTGTGTGTGTGTGTGTTGTCGGTGTGTGTGTGTGTTGTCGGTGTGTGTGTGTGTTGTCGGTGTGTGTGTGTTGTCGGTGTGTGTGTGTGTGTTGTCGGTGTGTGTGTGTGTGTGTTGTCGGTGTGTGTGTGTGTGTGTGTTGTCAGTGTGTGTGTGTGTGTGTGTTGTTGGTGTGTGTGTGTGTGTGTGTGTGTTGTCGGTGTGTGTGTGTGTGTGTGTTGTCGGTGTGTGTGTGTGTGTGTTTTCGGTGTGTGTGTGTGTGTTGTCGGTGTGTGTGTGTCTGTGTTGTCGGTGTGTGTGTGTTGTCGGTGTGTGTGTGTGTGTGTTGTCGGTGTGTGTGTGTGTGTGTTGTCGGTGTGTGTGTGTGTGTCTGTTGTCGGTGTGTGTGTGTGTGTTGTCGGTGTGTGTGTGTGTGTGTTGTCGGTGTGTGTGTGTGTGTTGTCGGTGTGTGTGTGTGTGTGTTGTCGGTGTGTGTGTGTGTGTGTTGTGTGTGTGTGTGTTGTCGGTGTGTGTGTGTGTGTTGTCGGTGTGTGTGTGTGTGTCGGTGTGTGTGTGTGTGTGTGTTGTCGGTGTGTGTTGTCGGTGTGTGTGTGTGTGTGTGTTGTCGGTGTGTGTGTGTGTGTGTTGTCAGTGTGTGTGTGTGTGTGTGTTGTCGGTGTGTGTGTGTGTGTGTGTTGTCGGTGTGTGTGTGTGTGTGTGTGTGTTGTCGGTGTGTGTGTGTTGTCGGTGTGTGTGTGTGTGTGTTGTCGGTGTGTGTGTGTGTGTGTTGTCGGTGTGTGTGTGTGTGTGTGTCGGTGTGTGTGTGTGTGTTGTCGGTGTGTGTGTGTGTGTTGTCGGTGTGTGTGTGTGTGTGTGTGTGTGTGTGTGTGTTGTCGGTGTGTGTGTGTGTTGTCGGTGTGTGTGTGTGTGTTTGTCGGTGTGTGTGTGTGTGTGTGTCGGTGTGTGTGTGTGTGTGTTGTCGGTGTGTGTGTGTTGTCGGTGTGTGTGTGTGTGTGTTGTCGGTGTGTGTGTGTGTGTGTTGTCGGTGTGTGTGTGTGTGTCTGTTGTCGGTGTGTGTGTGTGTGTTGTCGGTGTGTGTGTGTGTGTGTGTTGTCGGTGTGTGTGTGTGTGTTGTCGGTGTGTGTGTGTGTGTGTTGTCGGTGTGTGTGTGTGTGTGTTGTGTGTGTGTGTGTTGTCGGTGTGTGTGTGTGTGTGTTGTCGGTGTGTGTGTGTGTTGTCGGTGTGTGTGTGTGTGTGTGTTGTCGGTGTGTGTTGTCGGTGTGTGTGTGTGTGTGTGTTGTCGGTGTGTGTTGTCGGTGTGTGTGTGTGTGTGTGTTGTCGGTGTGTGTGTGTTGTCGGTGTGTGTGTGTGTGTTGTCGGTGTGTGTGTGTGTGTTGTCGTGTGTGTGTGTGTGTGTTGTCGGTGTGTGTGTGTTTGTGTGTTGTCGGTGTGTGTGTGTGTGTGTGTGTTGTCGGTGTGTGTGTGTGTGTTGTCGGTGTGTGTGTGTTGTTGTCGGTGTGTGTGTGTGTTGTCGGTGTGTGTGTGTGTGTGTGTTGTCAGTGTGTGTGTGTGTGTGTGTTGTTGGTGTGTGTGTGTGTGTGTGTGTGTTGTCGGTGTGTGTGTGTGTGTGTGTTGTCGGTGTGTGTGTGTGTGTGTTGTCGGTGTGTGTGTGTGTGTTGTCGGTGTGTGTGTGTCTGTGTTGTCGGTGTGTGTGTGTTGTCGGTGTGTGTGTGTGTGTGTTGTCGGTGTGTGTGTGTGTGTGTTGTCGGTGTGTGTGTGTGTGTCTGTTGTCGGTGTGTGTGTGTGTGTTGTCGGTGTGTGTGTGTGTGTGTTGTCGGTGTGTGTGTGTGTGTTGTCGGTGTGTGTGTGTCTGTGTTGTCGGTGTGTGTGTGTTGTCGGTGTGTGTGTGTGTGTGTTGTCGGTGTGTGTGTGTGTGTGTTGTCGGTGTGTGTGTGTGTGTCTGTTGTCGGTGTGTGTGTGTGTGTTGTCGGTGTGTGTGTGTGTGTGTGTGTTGTCGGTGTGTGTGTGTGTGTTGTCGGTGTGTGTGTGTGTGTGTTGTCGGTGTGTGTGTGTGTGTGTTGTGTGTGTGTGTGTTGTCGGTGTGTGTGTGTGTGTTGTCGGTGTGTGTGTGTGTTGTCGGTGTGTGTGTGTGTGTGTGTTGTCGGTGTGTGTTGTCGGTGTGTGTGTGTGTGTGTGTTGTTGGTGTGTGTGTGTGTGTGTTGTCAGTGTGTGTGTGTGTGTGTGTTGTCGGTGTGTGTGTGTGTGTGTGTTGTCGGTGTGTGTGTGTGTGTGTGTGTGTTGTCGGTGTGTGTGTGTTGTCGGTGTGTGTGTGTGTGTGTTGTCGGTGTGTGTGTGTGTGTGTTGTCGGTGTGTGTGTGTGTGTTGTCGGTGTGTGTGTGTTTTGTCGGTGTGTGTGTGTGTGTTGTCGGTGTGTGTGTGTGTGTGTGTGTGTGTGTGTGTGTTGTCGGTGTGTGTGTGTGTTGTCGGTGTGTATGTGTGTGTTTTCGGTGTGTGTGTGTGTGTTGTCGGTGTGTGTGTGTCTGTGTTGTCGGTGTGTGTGTGTTGTCGGTGTGTGTGTGTGTGTGTTGTCGGTGTGTGTGTGTGTGTGTTGTCGGTGTGTGTGTGTGTGTCTGTTGTCGGTGTGTGTGTGTGTGTTGTCGGTGTGTGTGTGTGTGTGTGTTGTCGGTGTGTGTGTGTGTGTTGTCGGTGTGTGTGTGTGTGTGTTGTCGGTGTGTGTGTGTGTGTGTTGTGTGTGTGTGTGTTGTCGGTGTGTGTGTGTGTGTGTTGTCGGTGTGTGTGTGTGTTGTCGGTGTGTGTGTGTGTGTGTGTTGTCGGTGTGTGTTGTCGGTGTGTGTGTGTGTGTGTGTTGTCGGTGTGTGTTGTCGGTGTGTGTGTGTGTGTGTGTTGTCGGTGTGTGTGTGTTGTCGGTGTGTGTGTGTGTGTTGTCGGTGTGTGTGTGTGTGTTGTCTGTGTGTGTGTGTGTGTTGTCGGTGTGTGTGTGTTTATGTGTTGTCGGTGTGTGTGTGTGTGTGTGTGTTGTCGGTGTGTGTGTGTGTGTTGTCGGTGTGTGTGTGTTTTGTCGGTGTGTGTGTGTGTTGTCGGTGTGTGTGTGTGTGTGTGTTGTCAGTGTGTGTGTGTGTGTGTGTTGTTGGTGTGTGTGTGTGTGTGTGTGTGTTGTCGGTGTGTGTGTGTGTGTGTGTTGTCGGTGTGTGTGTGTGTGTGTTTTCGGTGTGTGTGTGTGTGTTGTCGGTGTGTGTGTGTCTGTGTTGTCGGTGTGTGTGTGTTGTCGGTGTGTGTGTGTGTGTGTTGTCGGTGTGTGTGTGTGTGTGTTGTCGGTGTGTGTGTGTGTGTCTGTTGTCGGTGTGTGTGTGTGTGTTGTCGGTGTGTGTGTGTGTGTGTTGTCGGTGTGTGTGTGTGTGTTGTCGGTGTGTGTGTGTGTGTGTTGTCGGTGTGTGTGTGTGTGTGTTGTGTGTGTGTGTGTTGTCGGTGTGTGTGTGTGTGTTGTCGGTGTGTGTGTGTGTTGTCGGTGTGTGTGTGTGTGTGTGTTGTCGGTGTGTGTTGTCGGTGTGTGTGTGTGTGTGTGTTGTTGGTGTGTGTGTGTGTGTGTTGTCAGTGTGTGTGTGTGTGTGTGTTGTCGGTGTGTGTGTGTGTGTGTGTTGTCGGTGTGTGTGTGTGTGTGTGTGTTGTCGGTGTGTGTGTGTTGTCGGTGTGTGTGTGTGTGTGTTGTCGGTGTGTGTGTGTGTGTGTTGTCGGTGTGTGTGTGTGTGTTGTCGGTGTGTGTGTGTTTTGTCGGTGTGTGTGTGTGTGTTGTCGGTGTGTGTGTGTGTGTGTGTGTGTGTGTGTGTGTTGTCGGTGTGTGTGTGTGTTGTCGGTGTGTATGTGTGTGTTTTCGGTGTGTGTGTGTGTGTTGTCGGTGTGTGTGTGTCTGTGTTGTCGGTGTGTGTGTGTTGTCGGTGTGTGTGTGTGTGTGTTGTCGGTGTGTGTGTGTGTGTGTTGTCGGTGTGTGTGTGTGTGTCTGTTGTCGGTGTGTGTGTGTGTGTTGTCGGTGTGTGTGTGTGTGTGTTGTCGGTGTGTGTGTGTGTGTTGTCGGTGTGTGTGTGTGTGTGTTGTCGGTGTGTGTGTGTGTGTGTTGTGTGTGTGTGTGTTGTCGGTGTGTGTGTGTGTGTGTTGTCGGTGTGTGTGTGTGTTGTCGGTGTGTGTGTGTGTGTGTGTTGTCGGTGTGTGTTGTCGGTGTGTGTGTGTGTGTGTGTTGTCGGTGTGTGTTGTCGGTGTGTGTGTGTGTGTGTGTTGTCGGTGTGTGTGTGTTGTCGGTGTGTGTGTGTGTGTTGTCGGTGTGTGTGTGTGTGTTGTCTGTGTGTGTGTGTGTGTTGTCGGTGTGTGTGTGTTTATGTGTTGTCGGTGTGTGTGTGTGTGTGTGTGTTGTCGGTGTGTGTGTGTGTGTTGTCGGTGTGTGTGTGTTTTGTCGGTGTGTGTGTGTGTTGTCGGTGTGTGTGTGTGTGTGTGTGTGTGTGTGTGTTGTAGGTGTGTGTGTGTGTTGTCGGTGTGTATGTGTGTGTGTGTTGTCGGTGTGTGTGTTTGTGTGTTGTCGGTGTGTGTGTGTGTGTTGTCAGTGTGTGTGTGTGTTGTCGGTGTGTGTGTGTGTGTGTTGTCGGTGTGTGTGTGTGTTGTGTGTGTGTGTGTTGTCGGTGTGTGTGTGTTGTCGGTGTGTGTGTGTGTGTGTTGTCGGTGTGTGTGTGTGTGTGTGTGTGTGTGTTGTCGGTGTGTGTGTGTGTGTGTTGTCAGTGTGTGTGTGTGTGTTGTCAGTGTGTGTGTGTGTGTGTGTTGTCGGTGTGTGTGTGTGTGTGTTGTCGGTGTGTGTGTGTGTGTGTTGTCGGTGTGTGTGTGTTGTGGGTGTGTGTGTGTGTGTGTTGTCGGTGTGTGTGTGTGTGTTGCTGGTGTTTGTTTGTGTGTGTGTGTTGTCGATGTGTCTGTGTGTGTGTTGTCGGTGTGTGTGTGTGTGTGTGTGTGTGTGTTGTCGGTGTGTGTGTGTGTTGTCGGTGTGTGTGTGTGTGTTGTGTGTGTGTGTGTGTTGTCGGTGTGTGTGTGTGTGTTGTCGGTGTGTGTGTGTGTGTGTTGTCGGTGTGTGTGTGTGTGTGTTGTGTGTGTGTGTGTTGTTTGTGTGTGTGTGTGTTGTCGGTGTGTGTGTGTGTGTGTGTGTGTGTGTGTGTGTGTGTGTGTGTGTGTGTGTGTGTGTGTGTGTGTGTTGTCGGTGTGTGTGTGTGTGTGTTTTGTCGGTGTGTGTGTGTATGTTGCCGGTGTGTGTGTGTGTGTTGTCGGTGTGTGTGTGTGTGTGTTGTCGGTGTGTGTGTGTGTGTGTTGTCGGTGTGTGTGTGTGTGTGTGTTGTCGGTGTGTGTGTGTGTGTTGTCGGTGTGTGTGTGTGTGTGTTGTCGGTGTGTTGTCGGTGTGTGTGTGTGTGTTGTCGGTGTGTGTGTGTGTGTGTTGTCGGTGTGTGTGTGTGTTTATGTGTTGTCGGTGTGTGTGTGTGTGTTGTCGGTGTGTGTGTGTGTATGTGTTGTCGGTGTGTGTGTGTGTGTGTTGTCGGTGTGTGTGTGTGTGTTGTCGGTGTGTGTGTGTGTATGTGTTGTCGGTGTGTGTGTGTGTGTGTTGTCGGTGTGTGTGTGTGTGTTGTCGGTGTGTGTGTGTGTGTGTGTTGTCGGTGTGTGTGTGTGTGTTGTCGGTGTGTGTGTGTGTTGTCGGTGTGTGTGTGTGTTGTCGGTGTGTGTGTGTGTGTGTTGTCGGTGTGTGTGTGTGTGTTGTCGGTGTGTGTGTTTGTTGTCGGTGTGTGTGTGTGTGTGTGTGTTGTCGGTGTGTGTGTGTGTGTTGTCAGTGTGTGTGTGTGTGTGTTGTCGGTGTGTGTGTGTTTATGTGTTGTCGGTGTGTGTGTGTGTGTGTTGTCGGTGTGTGTGTGTGTGTGTGTGTGTTGTCGGTGTGTGTGTGTGTTGTCGGTGTGTGTGTGTGTGTTGTCGGTGTGTGTGTGTTGTCTGTGTGTGTGTGTGTGTGTGTTGTCGGTGTGTGTGTGTGTTGTCGGTGTGTGTGTGTGTGTTGTCGGTGTGTGTGTGTTGTCTGTGTGTGTGTGTGTGTGTGTTGTCGGTGTGTGTGTGTGTGTGTTGTCGGTGTGTGTGTGTGTGTGTGTTGTCAGTGTGTGTGTGTGTGTGTGTTGTCGGTGTGTGTGTGTGTGTGTGTGTGTTGTCGGTGTGTGTGTGTGTGTGTGTTGTTGGTGTGTGTGTGTGTGTGTTTTCGGTGTGTGTGTGTGTGTGTTGTCGGTGTGTGTGTGTGTGTGTTGTCGGTGTGTGTGTGTGTGTTGTCGGTGTGTGTGTGTGTGTTGTCGGTGTGTGTGTGTGTTGTCGGTGTGTGTGTGTGTGTGTGTGTGTGTTGTCGGTGTGTGTGTGTGTTGTCGGTGTGTATGTGTGTCTGTGTTGCCGTAGTGTGTGTGTGTGTGTTGTCGG
Source organism: Salmo salar (assembly GCF_965601325.2). NCBI lineage: Eukaryota > Metazoa > Chordata > Actinopteri > Salmoniformes > Salmonidae > Salmo > Salmo salar. The sequence continues at coordinate 143,923 of NW_027675636.1, read as the reverse complement.
TGTGTGTGTGTGTGTGTTGTCGGTGTGTGTGTGTGTGTGTTGTCGGTGTGTGTGTGTGTGTCTGTTGTCGGTGTGTGTGTGTGTGTTGTCGGTGTGTGTGTGTGTGTGTTGTCGGTGTGTGTGTGTGTGTTGTCGGTGTGTGTGTGTGTGTGTTGTCGGTGTGTGTGTGTGTGTGTTGTGTGTGTGTGTGTTGTCGGTGTGTGTGTGTGTGTGTGTTGTCGGTGTGTGTGTGTGTTGTCGGTGTGTGTGTGTGTGTGTGTGTGTGTGTTGTCGGTGTGTGTGTGTTATCAGTGTGTGTGTGTGTGTGTGTGTTGTCGGTGTGTGTGTGTGTGTTGTCGGTGTGTGTGTGTGTGTGTTGTCGGTGTGTGTGTGTGTGTGTGTGTGTGTGTGTGTTGTCGGTGTGTGTGTGTGTGTTGTCGGTGTGTGTGTGTGTGTGTGTTGTCGGTGTGTGTGTGTTGTCGGTGTGTGTGTGTGTGTGTGTTGTCGGTGTGTGTGTGTTGTCGGTGTGTGTGTGTGTGTATTGTCGGTGTGTGTATGTGTGTGTGTGTGTTGTCGGTGTGTGTGTGTGTGAATGGTCGGTGTGTGTGTGTGTGTTGTCGGTGTGTGTGTGTGTGTGTTGTCGGTGTGTATGTGTGTGTGTGTTGTCGGTGTGTGTGTTTGTGTGTTGTCGGTGTGTGTGTGTGTGTTGTCAGTGTGTGTGTGTGTTGTCGGTGTGTGTGTGTGTGTGTTGTCGGTGTGTGTGTGTGTTGTGTGTGTGTGTGTTGTCGGTGTGTGTGTGTTGTCGGTGTGTGTGTGTGTGTGTTGTCGGTGTGTGTGTGTGTGTGTGTGTGTGTGTTGTCGGTGTGTGTGTGTGTGTGTTGTCGGTGTGTGTGTGTGTGTGTTGTCAGTGTGTGTGTGTGTGTGTGTTGTCGGTGTGTGTGTGTGTGTGTTGTCGGTGTGTGTGTGTGTGTGTTGTCGGTGTGTGTGTGTTGTGGGTGTGTGTGTGTGTGTGTTGTCGGTGTGTGTGTGTGTGTTGCTGGTGTTTGTTTGTGTGTGTGTGTTGTCGATGTGTCTGTGTGTGTGTTGTCGTTGTGTGTGTGTGTGTGTGTGTGTGTGTTGTCGGTGTGTGTGTGTGTTGTCGGTGTGTGTGTGTGTGTTGTGTGTGTGTGTGTGTTGTCGGTGTGTGTGTGTGTGTTGTCGGTGTGTGTGTGTGTGTGTTGTCGGTGTGTGTGTGTGTGTGTTGTGTGTGTGTGTGTTGTTTGTGTGTGTGTGTGTTGTCGGTGTGTGTGTGTGTGTGTGTGTGTGTGTGTGTGTGTGTGTGTGTGTGTGTGTGTGTGTGTGTGTTGTCGGTGTGTGTGTGTGTGTGTTTTGTCGGTGTGTGTGTGTATGTTGCCGGTGTGTGTGTGTGTGTTGTCGGTGTGTGTGTGTGTGTGTTGTCGGTGTGTGTGTGTGTGTGTTGTCGGTGTGTGTGTGTGTGTGTGTTGTCGGTGTGTGTGTGTGTGTTGTCGGTGTGTGTGTGTGTGTGTTGTCGGTGTGTTGTCGGTGTGTGTGTGTGTGTTGTCGGTGTGTGTGTGTGTGTTGTCGGTGTGTGTGTGTGTTTATGTGTTGTCGGTGTGTGTGTGTGTGTTGTCGGTGTGTGTGTGTGTATGTGTTGTCGGTGTGTGTGTGTGTGTGTTGTCGGTGTGTGTGTGTGTGTTGTCGGTGTGTGTGTGTGTATGTGTTGTCGGTGTGTGTGTGTGTGTGTTGTCGGTGTGTGTGTGTGTGTTGTCGGTGTGTGTGTGTGTGTGTGTTGTCGGTGTGTGTGTGTGTGTTGTCGGTGTGTGTGTGTGTTGTCGGTGTGTGTGTGTGTTGTCGGTGTGTGTGTGTGTGTGTTGTCGGTGTGTGTGTGTGTGTTGTCGGTGTGTGTGTTTGTTGTCGGTGTGTGTGTGTGTGTGTGTGTTGTCGGTGTGTGTGTGTGTGTTGTCAGTGTGTGTGTGTGTGTGTTGTCGGTGTGTGTGTGTTTATGTGTTGTCGGTGTGTGTGTGTGTGTGTTGTCGGTGTGTGTGTGTGTGTGTGTGTGTTGTCGGTGTGTGTGTGTGTTGTCGGTGTGTGTGTGTGTGTTGTCGGTGTGTGTGTGTTGTCTGTGTGTGTGTGTGTGTGTGTTGTCGGTGTGTGTGTGTGTTGTCGGTGTGTGTGTGTGTGTTGTCGGTGTGTGTGTGTTGTCTGTGTGTGTGTGTGTGTGTGTTGTCGGTGTGTGTGTGTGTGTGTTGTCGGTGTGTGTGTGTGTGTGTGTTGTCAGTGTGTGTGTGTGTGTGTGTTGTCGGTGTGTGTGTGTGTGTGTGTGTGTTGTCGGTGTGTGTGTGTGTGTGTGTTGTTGGTGTGTGTGTGTGTGTGTTTTCGGTGTGTGTGTGTGTGTGTTGTCGGTGTGTGTGTGTGTGTGTTGTCGGTGTGTGTGTGTGTGTTGTCGGTGTGTGTGTGTGTTGTCGGTGTGTGTGTGTGTTGTCGGTGTGTGTGTGTGTGTGTGTGTGTGTTGTCGGTGTGTGTGTGTGTTGTCGGTGTGTATGTGTGTCTGTGTTGCCGTAGTGTGTGTGTGTGTGTTGTCGGTGTGTGTGTGTGTGTGTTGTCGGTGTGTTTGTGTGTGTTGTCGGTGTGTGTGTGTGTGTCTGTTGTCGGTGTGTGTGTGTGTGTTGTCGGTGTGTGTGTGTGTGTGTTGTCGGTGTGTGTGTGTGTGTTGTCGGTGTGTGTGTGTGTGTTGTCGGTGTGTGTGTGTGTGTGTTGTGTGTGTGTGTGTTGTCGGTGTGTGTGTGTGTGTGTTGTCGGTGTGTGTGTGTGTTGTCGGTGTGTGTGTGTGTGTGTGTGTGTGTGTTGTCGGTGTGTGTGTGTTATCAGTGTGTGTGTGTGTGTGTGTGTGTTGTCGGTGTGTGTGTGTGTGTTGTCGGTGTGTGTGTGTGTGTGTTGTCGGTGTGTGTGTGTGTGTGTGTGTGTGTGTGTGTTGTCGGTGTGTGTGTGTGTGTTGTCGGTGTGTGTGTGTGTGTGTGTTGTCGGTGTGTGTGTGTTGTCGGTGTGTGTGTGTGTGTGTGTTGTCGGTGTGTGTGTGTTGTCGGTGTGTGTGTGTGTGTATTGTCGGTGTGTGTATGTGTGTGTGTGTGTTGTCGGTGTGTGTGTGTGTGAATGGTCGGTGTGTGTGTGTGTGTTGTCGGTGTGTGTGTGTGTGTGTTGTCGGTGTGTTGTCGGTGTGTGTGTGTGTGTTGTCGGTGTGTGTGTGTGTGTTGTCGGTGTGTGTGTGTGTTTATGTGTTGTCGGTGTGTGTGTGTGTGTTGTCGGTGTGTGTGTGTGTATGTGTTGTCGGTGTGTGTGTGTGTTGTCGGTGTGTGTGTGTGTGTTGTCGGTGTGTGTGTGTGTGTGTGTTGTCGGTGAGTGTGTGTGTGTTGTCGGTGTGTGTGTGTGTTGTCGGTGTGTGTGTGTGTTGTCGGTGTGTGTGTGTGTGTGTTGTCGGTGTGTGTGTGTGTTGTCGGTGTGTGTGTTTGTTGTCGGTGTGTGTGTGTGTGTGTGTGTTGTCGGTGTGTGTGTGTGTGTGTGTTGTCAGTGTGTGTGTGTGTGTGTTGTCGGTGTGTGTGTGTTTATGTGTTGTCGGTGTGTGTGTGTGTGTTGTCGGTGTGTGTGTGTGTGTGTGTGTGTTGTCGGTGTGTGTGTGTGTTGTCGGTGTGTGTGTGTGTGTTGTCGGTGTGTGTGTGTTGTCTGTGTGTGTGTGTGTGTGTGTTGTCGGTGTGTGTGTGTGTGTGTTGTCGGTGTGTGTGTGTGTGTGTGTTGTCAGTGTGTGTGTGTGTGTGTGTTGTCGGTGTGTGTGTGTGTGTGTGTGTGTTGTCGGTGTGTGTGTGTGTGTGTGTTGTCGGTGTGTGTGTGTGTGTGTTGTCGGTGTGTGTGTGTGTGTGTGTGTGTTGTCGGTGTGTGTGTGTGTGTGTGTTGTCGGTGTGTGTGTGTGTGTGTTTTCGGTGTGTGTGTGTGTGTGTTGTCGGTGTGTGTTTGTGTGTGTGTTGCCGGTGTGTGTGTGTGTGTTGTCGGTGTGTGTGTGTGTGTGTTGTCGGTGTGTGTGTGTGTGTGTTGTCGGTGTGTGTTTGTGTGTGTGTTGCCGGTGTGTGTGTGTGTGTTGTCGGTGTGTGTGTGTGTGTGTTGTCGGTGTGTGTGTGTGTGTGTTGTCGGTGTGTGTGTGTGTGTGTGTGTGTGTGTTGTCGGTGTGTGTGTGTGTGTGTGTTGTCGGTGTGTGTGTGTGTGTGTTTTCGGTGTGTGTGTGTGTGTGTGTTGTCGGTGTGTGTTTGTGTGTGTGTTGCCGGTGTGTGTGTGTGTGTTGTCGGTGTGTGTGTGTGTGTGTTGTCGGTGTGTGTGTGTGTGTTGTCGGTGTGTGTGTTTGTGTGTGTGTGTGTGTGTGTTGTCGGTGTGTGTGTGTGTTGTCGGTGTCTATGTGTGTGTGTGTTGTCGGTGTGTGTGTGTGTGTGTTGTCGGTGTGTGTGTGTTGTCGGTGTGTGTGTGTGTGTGTTGTCGGTGTGTGTGTGTGTGTGTTGTCGGTGTGTGTGTGTGTGTCTGTTGTCGGTGTGTGTGTGTGTGTTGTCGGTGTGTGTGTGTGTGTGTTGTCGGTGTGTGTGTGTGTGTTGTCGGTGTGTGTGTGTGTGTGTTGTCGGTGTGTGTGTGTGTGTGTTGTGTGTGTGTGTGTTGTGTGTGTGTGTGTGTGTGTGTTGTCGGTGTGTGTGTGTGTTGTCGGTGTGTGTGTGTGTGTGTGTGTGTGTGTTGTCGGTGTGTGTGTGTTATCAGTGTGTGTGTGTGTGTGTGTGTGTGTGTGTTGTCGGTGTGTGTGTGTGTGTTGTCGGTGTGTGTGTGTGTGTTGTCGGTGTGTGTGTGTGTGTGTGTGTGTGTGTTGTCGGTGTGTGTGTGTGTGTTGTCGGTGTGTGTGTGTGTGTGTGTTGTCGGTGTGTGTGTGTTGTCGGTGTGTGTGTGTGTGTGTGTTGTCGGTGTGTGTGTGTTGTCGGTGTGTGTGTGTGTGTATTGTCGGTGTGTGTGTGTGTGTGTGTGTGTTGTCGGTGTGTGTGTGTGTGAATGGTCGGTGTGTGTGTGTGTGTTGTCGGTGTGTGTGTGTGTGTGTGTTGTCGGTGTGTGTGTGTGTGTGTTGTCGGTGTGTGTGTGTGTGTGTTGTCGGTGTGTGTGTGTTGTGGGTGTGTGTGTGTGTGTGTTGTCGGTGTGTGTGTGTGTGTTGCTGGTGTTTGTTTGTGTGTGTGTGTTGTCGATGTGTCTGTGTGTGTGTTGTCGGTGTGTGTGTGTGTGTGTGTGTGTGTTGTCGGTGTGTGTGTGTGTTGTCGGTGTGTGTGTGTGTGTTGTGTGTGTGTGTGTGTTGTCGGTGTGTGTGTGTGTGTTGTCGGTGTGTGTGTGTGTGTGTTGTCGGTGTGTGTGTGTGTGTGTTGTGTGTGTGTGTGTTGTTTGTGTGTGTGTGTGTTGTCGGTGTGTGTGTGTGTGTGTGTGTGTGTGTGTGTGTGTGTGTGTGGTGTGTGTGTGTGTGTTGTCGGTGTGTGTGTGTGTGTGTTTTGTCGGTGTGTGTGTGTATGTTGCCGGTGTGTGTGTGTGTGTTGTCGGTGTGTGTGTGTGTGTGTTGTCGGTGTGTGTGTGTGTGTGTTGTCGGTGTGTGTGTGTGTGTGTGTTGTCGGTGTGTGTGTGTGTGTTGTCGGTGTGTGTGTGTGTGTGTTGTCGGTGTGTTGTCGGTGTGTGTGTGTGTGTTGTCGGTGTGTGTGTGTGTGTTGTCGGTGTGTGTGTGTGTTTATGTGTTGTCGGTGTGTGTGTGTGTGTTGTCGGTGTGTGTGTGTGTGTATGTGTTGTCGGTGTGTGTGTGTGTGTGTTGTCGGTGTGTGTGTGTGTATGTGTTGTCGGTGTGTGTGTGTGTGTGTTGTCGGTGTGTGTGTGTGTGTTGTCGGTGTGTGTGTGTGTGTGTGTTGTCGGTGTGTGTGTGTGTGTTGTCGGTGTGTGTGTGTGTTGTCGGTGTGTGTGTGTGTTGTCGGTGTGTGTGTGTGTGTGTTGTCGGTGTGTGTGTGTGTGTTGTCGGTGTGTGTGTTTGTTGTCGGTGTGTGTGTGTGTGTGTGTGTTGTCGGTGTGTGTGTGTGTGTTGTCAGTGTGTGTGTTTGTGTGTTGTCGGTGTGTGTGTGTTTATGTGTTGTCGGTGTGTGTGTGTGTGTGTTGTCGGTGTGTGTGTGTGTGTGTGTGTGTTGTCGGTGTGTGTGTGTGTTGTCGGTGTGTGTGTGTGTGTTGTCGGTGTGTGTCTGTTGTCTGTGTGTGTGTGTGTGTGTGTTGTCGGTGTGTGTGTGTGTTGTCGGTGTGTGTGTGTGTGTTGTCGGTGTGTGTGTGTTGTCTGTGTGTGTGTGTGTGTTTGTTGTCGGTGTGTGTGTGTGTGTGTTGTCGGTGTGTGTGTGTGTGTGTGTTGTCAGTGTGTGTGTGTGTGTGTGTTGTCGGTGTGTGTGTGTGTGTGTGTGTGTTGTCGGTGTGTGTGTGTGTGTGTGTTGTTGGTGTGTGTGTGTGTGTGTTTTCGGTGTGTGTGTGTGTGTGTTGTCGGTGTGTGTGTGTGTGTGTTGTCGGTGTGTGTGTGTGTGTTGTCGGTGTGTGTGTGTGTGTTGTCGGTGTGTGTGTGTGTTGTCGGTGTGTGTGTGTGTGTGTGTGTGTGTTGTCGGTGTGTGTGTGTGTTGTCGGTGTGTATGTGTGTCTGTGTTGCCGTAGTGTGTGTGTGTGTGTTGTCGGTGTGTGTGTGTGTGTGTTGTCGGTGTGTGTGTGTGTGTGTTGTCGGTGTGTGTGTGTGTGTCTGTTGTCGGTGTGTGTGTGTGTGTTGTCGGTGTGTGTGTGTGTGTGTTGTCGGTGTGTGTGTGTGTGTTGTCGGTGTGTGTGTGTGTTGTCGGTGTGTGTGTGTGTGTGTTGTGTGTGTGTGTGTTGTCGGTGTGTGTGTGTGTGTGTTGTCGGTGTGTGTGTGTGTTGTCGGTGTGTGTGTGTGTGTGTGTGTGTGTTGTCGGTGTGTGTGTGTTATCAGTGTGTGTGTGTGTGTGTGTGTTGTCGGTGTGTGTGTGTGTGTTGTCGGTGTGTGTGTGTGTGTGTTGTCGGTGTGTGTGTGTGTGTGTGTGTGTGTGTGTGTTGTCGGTGTGTGTGTGTGTGTTGTCGGTGTGTGTGTGTGTGTGTGTTGTCGGTGTGTGTGTGTTGTCGGTGTGTGTGTGTGTGTGTGTTGTCGGTGTGTGTGTGTTGTCGGTGTGTGTGTGTGTGTATTGTCGGTGTGTGTATGTGTGTGTGTGTGTTGTCGGTGTGTGTGTGTGTGAATGGTCGGTGTGTGTGTGTGTGTTGTCGGTGTGTGTGTGTGTGTGTTGTCGGTGTGTTGTCGGTGTGTGTGTGTGTGTTGTCGGTGTGTGTGTGTGTGTTGTCGGTGTGTGTGTGTGTTTATGTGTTGTCGGTGTGTGTGTGTGTGTTGTCGGTGTGTGTGTGTGTATGTGTTGTCGGTGTGTGTGTGTGTTGTCGGTGTGTGTGTGTGTGTTGTCGGTGTGTGTGTGTGTGTGTGTTGTCGGTGTGTGTGTGTGTGTTGTCGGTGTGTGTGTGTGTTGTCGGTGTGTGTGTGTGTTGTCGGTGTGTGTGTGTGTGTGTTGTCGGTGTGTGTGTGTGTTGTCGGTGTGTGTGTTTGTTGTCGGTGTGTGTGTGTGTGTGTGTGTTGTCGGTGTGTGTGTGTGTGTGTGTTGTCAGTGTGTGTGTGTGTGTGTTGTCGGTGTGTGTGTGTTTATGTGTTGTCGGTGTGTGTGTGTGTGTTGTCGGTGTGTGTGTGTGTGTGTGTGTGTTGTCGGTGTGTGTGTGTGTTGTCGGTGTGTGTGTGTGTGTTGTCGGTGTGTGTGTGTTGTCTGTGTGTGTGTGTGTGTGTGTTGTCGGTGTGTGTGTGTGTGTGTTGTCGGTGTGTGTGTGTGTGTGTTGTCAGTGTGTGTGTGTGTGTGTGTTGTCGGTGTGTGTGTGTGTGTGTGTGTGTTGTCGGTGTGTGTGTGTGTGTGTGTGTCGGTGTGTGTGTGTGTGTGTTTTCGGTGTGTGTGTGTGTGTGTTGTCGGTGTGTGTTTGTGTGTGTGTTGCCGGTGTGTGTGTGTGTGTTGTCGGTGTGTGTGTGTGTGTGTTGTCGGTGTGTGTGTGTGTGTTGTCGGTGTGTGTGTTTGTGTGTGTGTGTGTGTGTGTGTGTTGTCGGTGTGTGTGTGTGTTGTCGGTGTGTATGTGTGTGTGTGTTGTCGGTGTGTGTGTGTGTGTGTTGTCGGTGTGTGTGTGTTGTCGGTGTGTGTGTGTGTGTGTTGTCGGTGTGTGTGTGTGTGTGTTGTCGGTGTGTGTGTGTGTGTCTGTTGTCGGTGTGTGTGTGTGTGTTGTCGGTGTGTGTGTGTGTGTGTTGTCGGTGTGTGTGTGTGTGTTGTCGGTGTGTGTGTGTGTGTCTGTTGTCGGTGTGTGTGTGTGTGTTGTCGGTGTGTGTGTGTGTGTGTTGTCGGTGTGTGTGTGTGTGTTGTCGGTGTGTGTGTTTGTGTGTTGTCGGTGTGTGTGTGTGTGTGTTGTGTGTGTGTGTGTTGTCGGTGTGTGTGTGTGTGTGTTGTCGGTGTGTGTGTGTGTTGTCGGTGTGTGTGTGTGTGTGTGTGTGTGTGTTGTCGGTGTGTGTGTGTTATCAGTGTGTGTGTGTGTGTGTGTGTTGTCGGTGTGTGTGTGTGTGTTGTCGGTGTGTGTGTGTGTGTGTTGTCGGTGTGTGTGTGTGTATGTGTGTGTGTTGTCGGTGTGTGTGTGTGTGTTGTCGGTGTGTGTGTGTGTGTGTGTTGTCGGTGTGTGTGTGTTGTCGGTGTGTGTGTGTGTGTGTGTTGTCGGTGTGTGTGTGTTGTCGGTGTGTGTGTGTGTGTATTGTCGGTGTGTGTATGTGTGTGTGTGTGTTGTCGGTGTGTGTGTGTGTGAATGGTCGGTGTGTGTGTGTGTGTTGTCGGTGTGTGTGTGTGTGTGTTGTCGGTGTGTTGTCGGTGTGTGTGTGTGTGTTGTCGGTGTGTGTGTGTGTGTTGTCGGTGTGTGTGTGTGTTTATGTGTTGTCGGTGTGTGTGTGTGTGTTGTCGGTGTGTGTGTGTGTATGTGTTGTCGGTGTGTGTGTGTGTTGTCGGTGTGTGTGTGTGTGTTGTCGGTGTGTGTGTGTGTGTTGTCGGTGTGTGTGTGTGTGTTGTCGGTGTGTGTGTGTGTTGTCGGTGTGTGTGTGTGTTGTCGGTGTGTGTGTGTGTGTGTTGTCGGTGTGTGTGTGTGTTGTCGGTGTGTGTGTTTGTTGTCGGTGTGTGTGTGTGTGTGTGTGTTGTCGGTGTGTGTGTGTGTGTGTGTTGTCAGTGTGTGTGTGTGTGTGTTGTCGGTGTGTGTGTGTTTATGTGTTGTCGGTGTGTGTGTGTGTGTTGTCGGTGTGTGTGTGTGTGTGTGTGTGTTGTCGGTGTGTGTGTGTGTTGTCGGTGTGTGTGTGTGTGTTGTCGGTGTGTGTGTGTTGTCTGTGTGTGTGTGTGTGTGTGTTGTCGGTGTGTGTGTGTGTGTGTTGTCGGTGTGTGTGTGTGTGTGTTGTCAGTGTGTGTGTGTGTGTGTGTTGTCGGTGTGTGTGTGTGTGTGTGTGTGTGTTGTCGGTGTGTGTGTGTGTGTGTGTTGTCGGTGTGTGTGTGTGTGTGTTTTCGGTGTGTGTGTGTGTGTGTTGTCGGTGTGTGTTTGTGTGTGTGTTGCCGGTGTGTGTGTGTGTGTTGTCGGTGTGTGTGTGTGTGTGTTGTCGGTGTGTGTGTGTGTGTTGTCGGTGTGTGTGTTTGTGTGTGTGTGTGTGTGTGTGTGTTGTCGGTGTGTGTGTGTGTTGTCGGTGTGTATGTGTGTGTGTGTTGTCGGTGTGTGTGTGTGTGTGTTGTCGGTGTGTGTGTGTTGTCGGTGTGTGTGTGTGTGTGTTGTCGGTGTGTGTGTGTGTGTGTTGTCGGTGTGTGTGTGTGTGTCTGTTGTCGGTGTGTGTGTGTGTGTTGTCGGTGTGTGTGTGTGTGTGTTGTCGGTGTGTGTGTGTGTGTTGTCGGTGTGTGTGTGTGTGTGTTGTCGGTGTGTGTGTGTGTGTTGTCGGTGTGTGTGTGTGTGTGTTGTCGGTGTGTGTGTGTGTGTGTTGTGTGTGTGTGTGTTGTGTGTGTGTGTGTGTGTTGTCGGTGTGTGTGTGTGTTGTCGGTGTGTGTGTGTGTGTGTGTGTGTGTGTTGTCGGTGTGTGTGTGTTATCAGTGTGTGTGTGTGTGTGTGTGTTGTCGGTGTGTGTGTGTGTGTTGTCGGTGTGTGTGTGTGTGTGTTGTCGGTGTGTGTGTCTGTGTGTGTGTGTGTGTGTGTTGTCGGTGTGTGTGTGTGTGTTGTCGGTGTGTGTGTGTGTGTGTGTGTTGTCGGTGTGTGTGTGTTGTCGGTGTGTGTGTGTGTGTGTGTTGTCGGTGTGTGTGTGTTGTCGGTGTGTGTGTGTGTGTATTGTCGGTGTGTGTATGTGTGTGTGTGTGTTGTCGGTGTGTGTGTGTGTGAATGGTCGGTGTGTGTGTGTGTGTTGTCGGTGTGTGTGTGTGTGTGTTGTCGGTGTGTATGTGTGTGTGTGTTGTCGGTGTGTGTGTTTGTGTGTTGTCGGTGTGTGTGTGTGTGTTGTCAGTGTGTGTGTGTGTTGTCGGTGTGTGTGTGTGTGTGTTGTCGGTGTGTGTGTGTGTTGTGTGTGTGTGTGTTGTCGGTGTGTGTGTGTTGTCGGTGTGTGTGTGTGTGTGTTGTCGGTGTGTGTGTGTGTGTGTGTGTGTGTGTTGTCGGTGTGTGTGTGTGTGTGTTGTCGGTGTGTGTGTGTGTGTGTTGTCAGTGTGTGTGTGTGTGTGTGTTGTCGGTGTGTGTGTGTGTGTGTTGTCGGTGTGTGTGTGTGTGTGTTGTCGGTGTGTGTGTGTTGTGGGTGTGTGTGTGTGTGTGTTGTCGGTGTGTGTGTGTGTGTTGCTGGTGTTTGTTTGTGTGTGTGTGTTGTCGATGTGTCTGTGTGTGTGTTGTCGGTGTGTGTGTGTGTGTGTGTGTGTGTTGTCGGTGTGTGTGTGTGTTGTCGGTGTGTGTGTGTGTGTTGTGTGTGTGTGTGTGTTGTCGGTGTGTGTGTGTGTGTTGTCGGTGTGTGTGTGTGTGTGTTGTCGGTGTGTGTGTGTGTGTGTGTTGTGTGTGTGTGTGTTGTTTGTGTGTGTGTGTGTTGTCGGTGTGTGTGTGTGTGTGTGTGTGTGTGTGTGTGTGTGTGTGTGTGTGTGTGTGTTGTCGGTGTGTGTGTGTGTGTGTTTTGTCGGTGTGTGTGTGTATGTTGCCGGTGTGTGTGTGTGTGTTGTCGGTGTGTGTGTGTGTGTGTTGTCGGTGTGTGTGTGTGTGTGTTGTCGGTGTGTGTGTGTGTGTGTGTTGTCGGTGTGTGTGTGTGTGTTGTCGGTGTGTGTGTGTGTGTGTTGTCGGTGTGTTGTCGGTGTGTGTGTGTGTGTTGTCGGTGTGTGTGTGTGTGTTGTCGGTGTGTGTGTGTGTTTATGTGTTGTCGGTGTGTGTGTGTGTGTTGTCGGTGTGTGTGTGTGTATGTGTTGTCGGTGTGTGTGTGTGTGTGTTGTCGGTGTGTGTGTGTGTGTTGTCGGTGTGTGTGTGTGTATGTGTTGTCGGTGTGTGTGTGTGTGTGTTGTCGGTGTGTGTGTGTGTGTTGTCGGTGTGTGTGTGTGTATGTGTTGTCGGTGTGTGTGTGTGTGTGTTGTCGGTGTGTGTGTGTGTGTTGTCGGTGTGTGTGTGTGTGTGTGTTGTCGGTGTGTGTGTGTGTGTTGTCGGTGTGTGTGTGTGTTGTCGGTGTGTGTGTGTGTTGTCGGTGTGTGTGTGTGTGTGTTGTCGGTGTGTGTGTGTGTGTTGTCGGTGTGTGTGTTTGTTGTCGGTGTGTGTGTGTGTGTGTGTGTTGTCGGTGTGTGTGTGTGTGTTGTCAGTGTGTGTGTGTGTGTGTTGTCGGTGTGTGTGTGTTTATGTGTTGTCGGTGTGTGTGTGTGTGTGTTGTCGGTGTGTGTGTGTGTGTGTGTGTGTTGTCGGTGTGTGTGTGTGTTGTCGGTGTGTGTGTGTGTGTTGTCGGTGTGTGTGTGTTGTCTGTGTGTGTGTGTGTGTGTGTTGTCGGTGTGTGTGTGTGTTGTCGGTGTGTGTGTGTGTGTTGTCGGTGTGTGTGTGTTGTCTGTGTGTGTGTGTGTGTGTGTTGTCGGTGTGTGTGTGTGTGTGTTGTCGGTGTGTGTGTGTGTGTGTGTTGTCAGTGTGTGTGTGTGTGTGTGTTGTCGGTGTGTGTGTGTGTGTGTGTGTGTTGTCGGTGTGTGTGTGTGTGTGTGTTGTTGGTGTGTGTGTGTGTGTGTTTTCGGTGTGTGTGTGTGTGTGTTGTCGGTGTGTGTGTGTGTGTGTTGTCGGTGTGTGTGTGTGTGTTGTCGGTGTGTGTGTGTGTGTTGTCGGTGTGTGTGTGTGTTGTCGGTGTGTGTGTGTGTGTGTGTGTGTGTGTCGGTGTGTGTGTGTGTTGTCGGTGTGTATGTGTGTCTGTGTTGCCGTAGTGTGTGTGTGTGTGTTGTCGGTGTGTGTGTGTGTGTGTTGTCGGTGTGTGTGTGTGTGTGTTGTCGGTGTGTGTGTGTGTGTCTGTTGTCGGTGTGTGTGTGTGTGTTGTCGGTGTGTGTGTGTGTGTGTTGTCGGTGTGTGTGTGTGTGTTGTCGGTGTGTGTGTGTGTGTGTTGTCGGTGTGTGTGTGTGTGTGTTGTGTGTGTGTGTGTTGTCGGTGTGTGTGTGTGTGTGTTGTCGGTGTGTGTGTGTGTTGTCGGTGTGTGTGTGTGTGTGTGTGTGTGTGTTGTCGGTGTGTGTGTGTTATCAGTGTGTGTGTGTGTGTGTGTGTTGTCGGTGTGTGTGTGTGTGTTGTCGGTGTGTGTGTGTGTGTGTTGTCGGTGTGTGTGTGTGTGTGTGTGTGTGTGTGTGTGTTGTCGGTGTGTGTGTGTGTGTTGTCGGTGTGTGTGTGTGTGTGTGTTGTCGGTGTGTGTGTGTTGTCGGTGTGTGTGTGTGTGTGTTGTCGGTGTGTGTGTGTTGTCGGTGTGTGTGTGTGTGTATTGTCGGTGTGTGTATGTGTGTGTGTGTGTTGTCGGTGTGTGTGTGTGTGAATGGTCGGTGTGTGTGTGTGTGTTGTCGGTGTGTGTGTGTGTGTGTTGTCGGTGTGTTGTCGGTGTGTGTGTGTGTGTTGTCGGTGTGTGTGTGTGTGTTGTCGGTGTGTGTGTGTGTTTATGTGTTGTCGGTGTGTGTGTGTGTGTTGTCGGTGTGTGTGTGTGTATGTGTTGTCGGTGTGTGTGTGTGTTGTCGGTGTGTGTGTGTGTGTTGTCGGTGTGTGTGTGTGTTGTCGGTGTGTGTGTGTGTGTTGTCGGTGTGTGTGTGTGTTGTCGGTGTGTGTGTGTGTTGTCGGTGTGTGTGTGTGTGTGTTGTCGGTGTGTGTGTGTGTTGTCGGTGTGTGTGTTTGTTGTCGGTGTGTGTGTGTGTGTGTGTGTTGTCGTGTGTGTGTGTGTGTGTGTTGTCAGTGTGTGTGTGTGTGTGTTGTCGGTGTGTGTGTGTTTATGTGTTGTCGGTGTGTGTGTGTGTGTTGTCGGTGTGTGTGTGTGTGTGTGTGTGTTGTCGGTGTGTGTGTGTGTTGTCGGTGTGTGTGTGTGTGTTGTCGGTGTGTGTGTGTTGTCTGTGTGTGTGTGTGTGTGTGTTGTCGGTGTGTGTGTGTGTGTGTTGTCGGTGTGTGTGTGTGTGTGTGTTGTCAGTGTGTGTGTGTGTGTGTGTTGTCGGTGTGTGTGTGTGTGTTGTCGGTGTGTGTGTGTGTGTGTTTTCGGTGTGTGTGTGTGTGTGTTGTCGGTGTGTGTTTGTGTGTGTGTTGCCGGTGTGTGTGTGTGTGTTGTCGGTGTGTGTGTGTGTGTGTTGTCGGTGTGTGTGTGTGTGTGTTGTCGGTGTGTGTGTGTGTGTGTGTGTGTTGTCGGTGTGTGTGTGTGTGTGTGTTGTCGGTGTGTGTGTGTGTGTGTTTTCGGTGTGTGTGTGTGTGTGTTGTCGGTGTGTGTTTGTGTGTGTGTTGCCGGTGTGTGTGTGTGTGTTGTCGGTGTGTGTGTGTGTGTGTTGTCGGTGTGTGTGTGTGTGTTGTCGGTGTGTGTGTTTGTGTGTGTGTGTGTGTGTGTTGTCGGTGTGTGTGTGTGTTGTCGGTGTCTATGTGTGTGTGTGTTGTCGGTGTGTGTGTGTGTGTGTTGTCGGTGTGTGTGTGTTGTCGGTGTGTGTGTGTGTGTGTTGTCGGTGTGTGTGTGTGTGTGTTGTCGGTGTGTGTGTGTGTGTCTGTTGTCGGTGTGTGTGTGTGTGTTGTCGGTGTGTGTGTGTGTGTGTTGTCGGTGTGTGTGTGTGTGTTGTCGGTGTGTGTGTGTGTGTGTTGTCGGTGTGTGTGTGTGTGTGTTGTGTGTGTGTGTGTTGTGTGTGTGTGTGTGTGTGTGTTGTCGGTGTGTGTGTGTTATCAGTGTGTGTGTGTGTGTGTGTGTGTGTGTGTGTTGTCGGTGTGTGTGTGTGTGTTGTCGGTGTGTGTGTGTGTGTTGTCGGTGTGTGTGTGTGTGTGTGTGTGTGTGTTGTCGGTGTGTGTGTGTGTGTTGTCGGTGTGTGTGTGTGTGTGTGTTGTCGGTGTGTGTGTGTTGTCGGTGTGTGTGTGTGTGTGTGTTGTCGGTGTGTGTGTGTTGTCGGTGTGTGTGTGTGTGTATTGTCGGTGTGTGTGTGTGTGTGTGTGTGTTGTCGGTGTGTGTGTGTGTGAATGGTCGGTGTGTGTGTGTGTGTTGTCGGTGTGTGTGTGTGTGTGTGTTGTCGGTGTGTGTGTGTGTGTGTTGTCGGTGTGTGTGTGTGTGTGTTGTCGGTGTGTGTGTGTTGTGGGTGTGTGTGTGTGTGTGTTGTCGGTGTGTGTGTGTGTGTTGCTGGTGTTTGTTTGTGTGTGTGTGTTGTCGATGTGTCTGTGTGTGTGTTGTCGGTGTGTGTGTGTGTGTGTGTGTGTGTTGTCGGTGTGTGTGTGTGTTGTCGGTGTGTGTGTGTGTGTTGTGTGTGTGTGTGTGTTGTCGGTGTGTGTGTGTGTGTTGTCGGTGTGTGTGTGTGTGTGTTGTCGGTGTGTGTGTGTGTGTGTTGTGTGTGTGTGTGTTGTTTGTGTGTGTGTGTGTTGTCGGTGTGTGTGTGTGTGTGTGTGTGTGTGTGTGTGTGTGTGTGTGTGTGTGTGTGTGTGTGTTGTCGGTGTGTGTGTGTGTGTGTTTTGTCGGTGTGTGTGTGTATGTTGCCGGTGTGTGTGTGTGTGTTGTCGGTGTGTGTGTGTGTGTGTTGTCGGTGTGTGTGTGTGTGTTGTCGGTGTGTGTGTGTGTGTGTGTTGTCGGTGTGTGTGTGTGTGTTGTCGGTGTGTGTGTGTGTGTGTTGTCGGTGTGTTGTCGGTGTGTGTGTGTGTGTTGTCGGTGTGTGTGTGTGTGTTGTCGGTGTGTGTGTGTGTTTATGTGTTGTCGGTGTGTGTGTGTGTGTTGTCGGTGTGTGTGTGTGTATGTGTTGTCGGTGTGTGTGTGTGTGTGTTGTCGGTGTGTGTGTGTGTGTTGTCGGTGTGTGTGTGTGTATGTGTTGTCGGTGTGTGTGTGTGTGTGTTGTCGGTGTGTGTGTGTGTGTTGTCGGTGTGTGTGTGTGTGTGTGTTGTCGGTGTGTGTGTGTGTGTTGTCGGTGTGTGTGTGTGTTGTCGGTGTGTGTGTGTGTTGTCGGTGTGTGTGTGTGTGTGTTGTCGGTGTGTGTGTGTGTGTTGTCGGTGTGTGTGTTTGTTGTCGGTGTGTGTGTGTGTGTGTGTGTTGTCGGTGTGTGTGTGTGTGTTGTCAGTGTGTGTGTGTGTGTGTGTTGTCGGTGTGTGTGTGTTTATGTGTTGTCGGTGTGTGTGTGTGTGTGTTGTCGGTGTGTGTGTGTGTGTGTGTGTGTTGTCGGTGTGTGTGTGTGTTGTCGGTGTGTGTGTGTGTGTTGTCGGTGTGTGTCTGTTGTCTGTGTGTGTGTGTGTGTGTGTTGTCGGTGTGTGTGTGTGTTGTCGGTGTGTGTGTGTGTGTTGTCGGTGTGTGTGTGTTGTCTGTGTGTGTGTGTGTGTTTGTTGTCGGTGTGTGTGTGTGTGTGTTGTCGGTGTGTGTGTGTGTGTGTGTTGTCAGTGTGTGTGTGTGTGTGTGTTGTCGGTGTGTGTGTGTGTGTGTGTGTGTGTTGTCGGTGTGTGTGTGTGTGTGTGTTGTTGGTGTGTGTGTGTGTGTGTTTTCGGTGTGTGTGTGTGTGTGTTGTCGGTGTGTGTGTGTGTGTGTTGTCGGTGTGTGTGTGTGTGTTGTCGGTGTGTGTGTGTGTGTTGTCGGTGTGTGTGTGTGTTGTCGGTGTGTGTGTGTGTGTGTGTGTGTGTTGTCGGTGTGTGTGTGTGTTGTCGGTGTGTATGTGTGTCTGTGTTGCCGTAGTGTGTGTGTGTGTGTTGTCGGTGTGTGTGTGTGTGTGTTGTCGGTGTGTGTGTGTGTGTGTTGTCGGTGTGTGTGTGTGTGTCTGTTGTCGGTGTGTGTGTGTGTGTTGTCGGTGTGTGTGTGTGTGTGTTGTCGGTGTGTGTGTGTGTGTTGTCGGTGTGTGTGTGTGTGTGTTGTCGGTGTGTGTGTGTGTGTGTTGTGTGTGTGTGTGTTGTCGGTGTGTGTGTATGTGTGTTGTCGGTGTGTGTGTGTGTTGTCGGTGTGTGTGTGTGTGTGTGTGTGTGTTGTCGGTGTGTGTGTGTTATCAGTGTGTGTGTGTGTGTGTGTGTTGTCGGTGTGTGTGTGTGTGTTGTCGGTGTGTGTGTGTGTGTGTTGTCGTGTGTGTGTGTGTGTGTGTGTGTGTGTGTGTTGTCGGTGTGTGTGTGTGTGTTGTCGGTGTGTGTGTGTGTGTGTGTTGTCGGTGTGTGTGTGTTGTCGGTGTGTGTGTGTGTGTGTGTTGTCGGTGTGTGTGTGTTGTCGGTGTGTGTGTGTGTGTATTGTCGGTGTGTGTATGTGTGTGTGTGTGTTGTCGGTGTGTGTGTGTGTGAATGGTCGGTGTGTGTGTGTGTGTTGTCGGTGTGTGTGTGTGTGTGTTGTCGGTGTGTGTGTGTGTGAATGGTCGGTGTGTGTGTGTGTGTTGTCGGTGTGTGTGTGTGTGTTGTCGGTGTGTGTGTGTGTTTATGTGTTGTCGGTGTGTGTGTGTGTGTTGTCGGTGTGTGTGTGTGTATGTGTTGTCGGTGTGTGTGTGTGTTGTCGGTGTGTGTGTGTGTGTTGTCGGTGTGTGTGTGTGTGTGTGTTGTCGGTGTGTGTGTGTGTGTTGTCGGTGTGTGTGTGTGTTGTCGGTGTGTGTGTGTGTTGTCGGTGTGTGTGTGTGTGTGTTGTCGGTGTGTGTGTGTGTTGTCGGTGTGTGTGTTTGTTGTCGGTGTGTGTGTGTGTGTGTGTGTTGTCGGTGTGTGTGTGTGTGTGTGTTGTCAGTGTGTGTGTGTGTGTGTTGTCGGTGTGTGTGTGTTTATGTGTTGTCGGTGTGTGTGTGTGTGTTGTCGGTGTGTGTGTGTGTGTGTGTGTGTTGTCGGTGTGTGTGTGTGTTGTCGGTGTGTGTGTGTGTGTTGTCGGTGTGTGTGTGTTGTCTGTGTGTGTGTGTGTGTGTTGTCGGTGTGTGTGTGTGTTGTCGGTGTGTGTGTGTGTGTGTGTTGTCAGTGTGTGTGTGTGTGTGTGTTGTCGGTGTGTGTGTGTGTGTGTGTGTGTTGTCGGTGTGTGTGTGTGTGTGTGTTGTCGGTGTGTGTGTGTGTGTGTTTTCGGTGTGTGTGTGTGTGTGTTGTCGGTGTGTGTTTGTGTGTGTGTTGCCGGTGTGTGTGTGTGTGTTGTCGGTGTGTGTGTGTGTGTGTGTTGTCGGTGTGTGTGTGTGTGTTGTCGGTGTGTGTGTTTGTGTGTGTGTGTGTGTGTGTGTGTTGTCGGTGTGTGTGTGTGTTGTCGGTGTGTATGTGTGTGTGTGTTGTCGGTGTGTGTGTGTGTGTGTTGTCGGTGTGTGTGTGTTGTCGGTGTGTGTGTGTGTGTGTTGTCGGTGTGTGTGTGTGTGTGTGTCGGTGTGGGGGCGGTGTGTGTGTGTGTGTCGGTGTGTGTGGCGGGTGTGTGTGTGTGTGTTGTCGGTCGGTGTGTGTGTGTGTGTTGTCGGTGTGTGTGTGTGTGTGTTGTCGGTGTGTGTGTGTGTGTCGGTGTGTGTGGGGCGTGTCGGTGTGTGTGTGTGTGTTGTCGGTGTGTGTGTGTGTGTGTTGTCGGTGTGTGTGTGTGTGTTGTCGGTGTGTGTGTGTGTGTGTGTTGTCGGTGTGTGTGTGTGTGTGTTGTGTGTGTGTGTGTTGTCGGTGTGTGTGTGTGTGTGTTGTCGGTGTGTGTGTGTGTTGTCGGTGTGTGTGTGTGTGTGTGTGTGTGTGTGTTGTCGGTGTGTGTGTGTTATCAGTGTGTGTGTGTGTGTGTGTGTTGTCGGTGTGTGTGTGTGTGTTGTCGGTGTGTGTGTGTGTGTGTGTTGTCGGTGTGTGTGTGTGTGTGTGTGTGTGTGTGTGTTGTCGGTGTGTGTGTGTGTGTTGTCGGTGTGTGTGTGTGTGTGTGTTGTCGGTGTGTGTGTGTTGTCGGTGTGTGTGTGTGTGTGTGTTGTCGTGTGTGTGTGTGTGTGTTGTCGGTGTGTGTGTGTGTGTATTGTCGGTGTGTGTGTGTGTGTGTGTGTGTTGTCGGTGTGTGTGTGTGTGTGGTCGGTGTGTGTGTGTGTGTTGTCGGTGTGTGTGTGTGTGTGTTGTCGGTGTGTTGTCGGTGTGTGTGTGTGTGTTGTCGGTGTGTGTGTGTGTGTGTTGTCGGTGTGTGTGTGTGTGTGTGTTGTCGTGTGTGTGTGTGTGTGTGTTGTCGGTGTGTGTGTGTGTGTGTGTCGGTCGTGTGTGTGTGTGTGTTGTCGGTGTGTGTGTGTGTGTGTTGTCGGTGTGTGTGTGTGTGTGTGTTGTCGGTGTGTGTGTGTGTGTTGTCGGTGTGTGTGTGTGTGTTGTCGGTGTGTGTGTGTGTGTTGTCGGTGTGTGTGTGTGTGTGTGTGTGCGGTGTGTGGTGTGTGTGTGTGCGGTGTGTGTGTGTGTGTGTCGGTCGGTGTGTGTGTGTGTGTGTTGTCGGTGTGTGTGTGTGTGTGTGTCAGTGTGTGTGTGTGTGTGTTGTCGGTGTGTGTGTGTGTATGTGTTGTCGGTGTGTGTGTGTGTGTTGTCGGTGTGTGTGTTTGTGTGTGTGTGTGTGTGTGTTGTCGGTGTGTGTGTGTGTTGTCGGTGTCTGTGTGTGTGTGTTGTCGGTGTGTGTGTGTTGTGTGTGTGTCGTGTGTGTGTGTGTTGTCGGTGTGTGTGTGTGTGTGTTGTCGGTGTGTGTGTGTGTGTGTGTTGTCAGTGTGTGTGTGTGTGTGTGTTGTCGGTGTGTGTGTGTGTGTTGTCGGTGTGTGTGTGTGTGTGTTGTCGGTGTGTGTGTGTGTGTGTCGGTGTGTGTGTGTGTGTGTTGTCGGTGTGTGTGTGTGTGTGTTGTGCGTGTGTGTGTTGTGGTGTGTGTGTGTGTGTCGTCGGTGTGTGTGTGTTCGTGTGTGTGTCGTGTGTGTGTGTGTGTGTGTTGTCGGTGTGTGTGTGTTATGTGTTGTCGGTGTGTGTGTGTGTGTTGTCGGTGTGTGTGTGTGTGTGTGTGTGTGTTGTCGGTGTGTGTGTGTGTGTTGTCGGTGTGTGTGTGTGTGTGTTGTCGGTGTGTGTGTGTTGTCGGTGTGTGTGTGTGTGTGTGTTGTCGGTGTGTGTGTGTGTTGTCGGTGTGTGTGTGTGTGTGTGTCGTGTCGTGTGTGTGTGTGTGTGTGTTGTCGGTGTGTGTGTGTGTGTGTCGGTGTGTGTGTGTGTGTTGTCGGTGTGTGTGTGTGTGTGTGTTGTCGGTGTGTGTGTGTGTGTGTTGTCGGTGTGTGTGTGTGTGTGTTGTCGGTGTGTGTGTGTTGTGGGTGTGTGTGTGTGTGTGTTGTCGGTGTGTGTGTGTGTGTTGCTGGTGTTTGTTTGTGTGTGTGTGTTGTCGATGTGTCTGTGTGTGTGTTGTCGGTGTGTGTGTGTGTGTGTGTGTGTCGGTGTGTGTGTGTGTGTTGTCGGTGTGTGTGTTTGTGTGTGTGTGTGTGTGTGTGTGTTGTCGGTGTGTGTGTGTGTGTGTCGGTGTGTGTGTGTGTGTGTTGTCGGTGTGTGTGTGTGTGTGTGTGTGTGTGTGTGTGTTCGTGTGTGTGTGTGTTGTCGGTGTGTGTGTGTGTGTGTGTGTGGTGTGTGTGTGTGTGTGTGTGTGTGTGTGTGTGTGTTGTCGGTGTGTGTGTGTGTGTGTTGTCGGTGTGTGTGTGTTGTTGCGGTGTGTGTGTGTGTGTTGTCGGTGTGTGTGTGTGTGTGTTGTCGGTGTGTGTGTGTGTGTTGTCGGTGTGTGTGTGTGTGTGTGTTGTCGGTGTGTGTGTGTGTGTTGTCGGTGTGTGTGTGTGTGTGTTGTCGGTGTGTTGTCGGTGTGTGTGTGTGTGTTGTCGGTGTGTGTGTGTGTGTTGTCGGTGTGTGTGTGTGTGTGTGTTGTCGGTGTGTGTGTGTGTGTTGTCGGTGTGTGTGTGTGTGTGTTGTCGGTGTGTGTGTGTGTGTGTTGTCGGTGTGTGTGTGTGGTTGTCGGTGTGTGTGTGTGGTGTGTGTGTGTGTGTGTTGTCGGTGTGTGTGTGTTATCAGTGTGTGTGTGTGTGTGTGTGTTGTCGGTGTGTGTGTGTGTGTTGTCGGTGTGTGTGTGTGTGTGTGTGTGTCGGTGTGTGTGTGTGTGTGTGTGTGTGTGTGTGTTGTCGGTGTGTGTGTGTGTGTTGTCGGTGTGTGTGTGTGTGTGTGTTGTCGGTGTGTGTGTGTTGTCGGTGTGTGTGTGTGTGTGTGTTGTCGGTGTGTGGTGTGGTTGTCGGTGTGTGTGTGTGTGTATTGTCGGTGTGTGTATGTGTGTGTGTGTGTTGTCGGTGTGTGTGTGTGTGAATGGTCGGTGTGTGTGTGTGTGTTGTCGGTGTGTGTGTGTGTGTGTTGTCGGTGTGTTGTCGGTGTGTGTGTGTGTGTTGTCGGTGTGTGTGTGTGTGTTGTCGGTGTGTGTGTGTGTTTATGTGTTGTCGGTGTGTGTGTGTGTGTTGTCGGTGTGTGTGTGTGTATGTGTTGTCGGTGTGTGTGTGTGTTGTCGGTGTGTGTGTGTGTGTTGTCGGTGTGTGTGTGTGTGTGTGTTGTCGGTGTGTGTGTGTGTGTTGTCGGTGTGTGTGTGTGTTGTCGGTGTGTGTGTGTGTTGTCGGTGTGTGTGTGTGTGTGTTGTCGGTGTGTGTGTGTGTTGTCGGTGTGTGTGTTTGTTGTCGGTGTGTGTGTGTGTGTGTGTGGTTGTCGGTGTGTGTGTGTTGTCGGTGTGTGTGTGTGTGTTGCAGTGTGTGTGTGTGTGTGTTGTCGGTGTGTGTGTGTTTATGTGTTGTCGGTGTGTGTGTGTGTGTTGTCGGTGTGTGTGTGTGTGTGTGTGTGTTGTCGGTGTGTGTGTGTGTTGTCGGTGTGTGTGTGTGTGTTGTCGGTGTGTGTGTGTTGTCTGTGTGTGTGTGTGTGTGTGTTGTCGGTGTGTGTGTGTGTGTGTTGTCGGTGTGTGTGTGTGTGTGTGTTGTCAGTGTGTGTGTGTGTGTGTGTTGTCGGTGTGTGTGTGTGTGTGTGTGTGTTGTCGGTGTGTGTGTGTGTGTGTGTTGTCGGTGTGTGTGTGTGTGTGTTTTCGGTGTGTGTGTGTGTGTGTTGTCGGTGTGTGTTTGTGTGTGTGTTGCCGGTGTGTGTGTGTGTGTTGTCGGTGTGTGTGTGTGTGTGTTGTCGGTGTGTGTGTGTGTGTTGTCGGTGTGTGTGTTTGTGTGTGTTGTGTGTGTGTGTGTGTTGTCGGTGTGTGTGTGTGTTGTCGGTGTGTATGTGTGTGTGTGTTGTCGGTGTGTGTGTGTGTGTGTTGTCGGTGTGTGTGTGTTGTCGGTGTGTGTGTGTGTGTGTTGTCGGTGTGTGTGTGTGTGTGTTGTCGGTGTGTGTGTGTGTGTCTGTTGTCGGTGTGTGTGTGTGTGTTGTCGGTGTGTGTGTGTGTGTGTTGTCGGTGTGTGTGTGTGTGTTGTCGGTGTGTGTGTGTGTGTGTTGTCGGTGTGTGTGTGTGTGTTGTCGGTGTGTGTGTGTGTGTGTTGTCGGTGTGTGTGTGTGTGTGTTGTGTGTGTGTGTGTTGTGTGTGTGTGTGTGTGTGTGTTGTCGGTGTGTGTGTGTGTTGTCGGTGTGTGTGTGTGTGTGTGTGTGTGTGTTGTCGGTGTGTGTGTGTTATCAGTGTGTGTGTGTGTGTGTGTGTGTGTGTGTGTTGTCGGTGTGTGTGTGTGTGTGTTGTCGGTGTGTGTGTGTTGTCGGTGTGTGTGTGGTGTGTGTGTGTGTGTGTGTGTTGTCGGTGTGTGTGTGTGTGTTGTCGGTGTGTGTGTGTTGTGTGTGTTGTCGGTGTGTGTGTGTTGTCGGTGTGTGTGTGTGTGTGTGTTGTCGGTGTGTGTGTGTTGTCGGTGTGTGTGTGTGTGTATTGTCGGTGTGTGTGTGTGTGTGTGTGTGTTGTCGGTGTGTGTGTGTGTGAATGGTCGGTGTGTGTGTGTGTGTTGTCGGTGTGTGTGTGTGTGTGTGTGTTGTCGGTGTGTGTGTGTGTGTGTTGTCGGTGTGTGTGTGTGTTGTGTGTGTGTGTGTTGTCGGTGTGTGTGTTGTCTGAGTGTGTGTGTGTGTGTGTTGTCGGTGTGTGTGTGTTGTCGGTGTGTGTGTGTGTGTGTGTTGTCGGTGTGTGTGTGTGTGTGTGTGTGTGTTGTCGGTGTGTGTGTGTGTGTGTTGTCGGTGTGTGTGTGTGTGTGTTGTCAGTGTGTGTGTGTGTGTGTGTTGTCGGTGTGTGTGTGTGTGTGTTGTCGGTGTGTGTGTGTGTGTGTGTGTTGTCGGTGTGTGTGTGTTGTGGGTGTGTGTGTGTGTGTTGTCTGTGTGTGTGTGTGTGTGTGTTGTCGGTGTGTGTGTGTGTGTTGTCGGTGTGTGTGTGTGTGTGTTGTCGGTGTGTGTGTGTGTGTGTTGTGTGTGTGTGTGTTGTCGGTGTGTGTGTGTGTGTGTTGTCGGTGTGTGTGTGTGTTGTCGGTGTGTGTGTGTGTGTGTGTGTGTGTGTGTTGTCGGTGTGTGTGTGTTATCAGTGTGTGTGTGTGTGTGTGTGTGTGTGTGTTGTCGGTGTGTGTGTGTGTGTTGTCGGTGTGTGTGTGTGTGTGTGTTGTCGGTGTGTGTGTGTGTGTGTGTGTGTGTGTGTTGTCGGTGTGTGTGTGTGTGTTGTCGGTGTGTGTGTGTGTGTGTGTGTTGTCGGTGTGTGTGTGTTGTCGGTGTGTGTGTGTGTGTGTGTTGTCGGTGTGTGTGTGTTGTCGGTGTGTGTGTGTGTGTATTGTCGGTGTGTGTATGTGTGTGTGTGTGTTGTCGGTGTGTGTGTGTGTGAATGGTCGGTGTGTGTGTGTGTGTTGTCGGTGTGTGTGTGTGTGTGTTGTCGGTGTGTTGTCGGTGTGTGTGTGTGTGTTGTCGGTGTGTGTGTGTGTGTTGTCGGTGTGTGTGTGTGTTTATGTGTTGTCGGTGTGTGTGTGTGTGTTGTCGGTGTGTGTGTGTGTATGTGTTGTCGGTGTGTGTGTGTGTGTTGTCGGTGTGTGTGTGTGTGTTGTCAGTGTGTGTGTGTGTGTGTGTTGTCGGTGTGTGTGTGTGTGTTGTCGGTGTGTGTGTGTGTTGTCGGTGTGTGTGTGTGTTGTCGGTGTGTGTGTGTGTGTGTTGTCGGTGTGTGTGTGTGTTGTCGGTGTGTGTGTTTGTTGTCGGTGTGTGTGTGTGTGTGTGTTGTCAGTGTGTGTGTGTGTGTGTTGTCGGTGTGTGTGTGTTTATGTGTTGTCGGTGTGTGTGTGTGTGTTGTCGGTGTGTGTGTGTGTGTGTGTGTGTTGTCGGTGTGTGTGTGTGTTGTCGGTGTGTGTGTGTGTGTTGTCGGTGTGTGTGTGTTGTCTGTGTGTGTGTGTGTGTGTGTTGTCGGTGTGTGTGTGTGTGTGTTGTCGGTGTGTGTGTGTGTGTGTGTTGTCAGTGTGTGTGTGTGTGTGTGTTGTCGGTGTGTGTGTGTGTGTGTGTGTTGTCGGTGTGTGTGTGTGTGTGTGTTGTCGGTGTGTGTGTGTGTGTGTTTTCGGTGTGTGTGTGTGTGTGTTGTCGGTGTGTGTGTGTGTGTGTGTTGTCGGTGTGTGTGTGTGTGTTGTCGGTGTGTGTGTGTGTGTGTTGTCGGTGTGTGTGTGTGTGTTGTCGGTGTGTGTGTTTGTGTGTGTGTGTGTGTGTGTGTGTGTTGTCGGTGTGTGTGTGTGTTGTCGGTGTGTATGTGTGTGTGTGTTGTCGGTGTGTGTGTGTGTGTGTTGTCGGTGTGTGTGTGTTGTCGGTGTGTGTGTGTGTGTGTTGTCGGTGTGTGTGTGTGTGTGTTGTCGGTGTGTGTGTGTGTGTCTGTTGTCGGTGTGTGTGTGTGTGTTGTCGGTGTGTGTGTGTGTGTGTTGTCGGTGTGTGTGTGTGTGTTGTCGGTGTGTGTGTGTGTGTGTGTGTCGGTGTGTGTGTGTGTGTGTTGTGTGTGTGTGTGTGTGTGTGTGTGTGTGTGTGTGTGTTGTCGGTGTGTGTGTGTGTTGTCGGTGTGTGTGTGTGTGTGTGTGTGTTGTCGGTGTGTGTGTGTTATCAGTGTGTGTGTGAGTGTGTGTGTGTGTGTGTTGTCGGTGTGTGTGTGTGTGTTGTCGGTGTGTGTGTGTGTGTTGTCGGTGTGTGTGTGTGTGTGTGTGTGTGTGTGTGTTGTCGGTGTGTGTGTGTGTGTTGTCGGTGTGTGTGTGTGTGTTGTCGGTGTGTGTGTGTTGTCGGTGTGTGTGTGTGTGTGTGTTGTCGGTGTGTGTGTGTTGTCGGTGTGTGTGTGTGTGTATTGTCGGTGTGTGTGTGTGGTGTGTGTGTGTTGTCGGTGTGTGTGTGTGTGAATGGTCGGTGTGTGTGTGTGTGTTGTCGGTGTGTGTGTGTGTGTGTGTGTTGTCGGTGTGTGTGTGTGTGTGTTGTCGGTGTGTGTGTGTGTTGTGTGTGTGTGTGTTGTCGGTGTGTGTGTTGTCTGAGTGTGTGTGTGTGTGTGTGTGTTGTCGGTGTGTGTGTGTTGTCGGTGTGTGTGTGTGTGTGTGTTGTCGGTGTGTGTGTGTGTGTGTGTGTGTTGTCGGTGTGTGTGTGTGTGTGTTGTCGGTGTGTGTGTGTGTGTGTTGTCAGTGTGTGTGTGTGTGTGTGTTGTCGGTGTGTGTGTGTGTGTGTTGTCGGTGTGTGTGTGTGTGTGTGTGTTGTCGGTGTGTGTGTGTTGTGGGTGTGTGTGTGTGTGTTGTCTGTGTGTGTGTGTGTGTGTTGCTGGTGTTTGTGTGTGTGTGTGTTGTCGATGTGTGTGTGTGTGTGTTGTCGGTGTGTGTGTGGTGTGTGTGTGTGTGTGTGTGTGTGTTGTCGGTGTGTGTGTGTGTGTGTGTTGTCGGTGTGTGTGTGTGTGTTGTGTGTGTGTGTGTGTTGTCGGTGTGTGTGTGTGTGTTGTCGGTGTGTGTGTGTGTGTGTGTGTCGGTGTGTGTGTGTGTGTGTTGTCGGTGTGTGTGTGTGTGTGTTGTCGGTGTGTGTGTGTGTGTGTTGTCGGTGTGTGTGTGTGTGTGTGTTGTTGGTCGGTGTGTGTGTGTGTGTTGTCGGAGTGTGTGTGTGTGTGTGTGTTGTCGGTGTGTGTGTGTGTGTTGTCGGTGTGTGTATGTGGTGTGTGTGTGTTGTCGGTGTGTGTGTGTTGTCGGTGTGTGTGTGTGTGTGTGTTGTCGGTGTGTGTGTGTGTGTGTTGTCTGTGTGTGTGTGTGTGTTGTCGGTGTGTGTGTGTTTGTGTGTTGTCGGTGTGTGTGTGTGTGTTGTCGGTGTGGTGTGTGTTGTCGGTGTGTGTGTGTGTGTGTTGTCGGTGTGTGTGTGTGTTGTCGGTGTGTGTGTGTGTGTGTGTTGTCGGTGTGTGTGTGTGTGTTGTCAGTGTGTGTGTGTGTGTGTGTTGTCGGTGTGTGTGTGTGTGTTGTCGGTGTGTGTATGTGTGTGTGTGTGTTGTCGGTGTGTGTGTGTTGTCGGTGTGTGTGTGTGTGTGTGTTGTCGGTGTGTGTGTGTGTGTGTTGTCTGTGTGTGTGTGTGTGTTGTCGGTGTGTGTGTGTTTATGTGTTGTCGGTGTGTGTGTGTGTGTTGTCGGTGTGTGTGTGTGTGTCGGTGTGTGTGTGTGTGTGTTGTCGGTGTGTGTGTGTGTGTGTCGGTGTGTGTGTGTGTGTGTGTGTGTTGTCGGTGTGTGTGTGTGTTGTCGGTGTGTGTGTGTGTGTTGTCGGTGTGTGTGTGTTGTCTGTGTGTGTGTGTGTGTGTGTTGTCGGTGTGTGTGTGTGTGTGTTGTCGGTGTGTGTGTGTGTGTGTGTTGTCAGTGTGTGTGTGTGTGTGTGTTGTCGGTGTGTGTGTGTGTGTGTGTGTTGTCGGTGTGTGTGTGTGTGTGTGTTGTCGGTGTGTGTGTGTGTGTGTTTTCGGTGTGTGTGTGTGTGTGTTGTCGGTGTGTGTGTGTGTGTGTGTTGTCGGTGTGTGTGTGTGTGTTGTCGGTGTGTGTGTGTGTGTGTTGTCGGTGTGTGTGTGTGTGTTGTCGGTGTGTGTGTTTGTGTGTGTGTGTGTGTGTGTGTGTGTTGTCGGTGTGTGTGTGTGTTGTCGGTGTGTATGTGTGTGTGTGTTGTCGGTGTGTGTGTGTGTGTGTTGTCGGTGTGTGTGTGTTGTCGGTGTGTGTGTGTGTGTGTTGTCGGTGTGTGTGTGTGTGTGTTGTCGGTGTGTGTGTGTGTGTCTGTTGTCGGTGTGTGTGTGTGTGTTGTCGGTGTGTGTGTGTGTGTGTTGTCGGTGTGTGTGTGTGTGTTGTCGGTGTGTGTGTGTGTGTGTTGTCGGTGTGTGTGTGTGTGTGTTGTGTGTGTGTGTGTTGTGTGTGTGTGTGTGTGTGTGTTGTCGGTGTGTGTGTGTGTTGTCGGTGTGTGTGTGTGTGTGTGTGTGTTGTCGGTGTGTGTGTGTTATCAGTGTGTGTGTGAGTGTGTGTGTGTGTGTGTTGTCGGTGTGTGTGTGTGTGTTGTCGGTGTGTGTGTGTGTGTTGTCGGTGTGTGTGTGTGTGTGTGTGTGTGTGTGTGTTGTCGGTGTGTGTGTGTGTGTTGTCGGTGTGTGTGTGTGTGTTGTCGGTGTGTGTGTGTTGTCGGTGTGTGTGTGTGTGTGTGTTGTCGGTGTGTGTGTGTTGTCGGTGTGTGTGTGTGTGTATTGTCGGTGTGTGTGTGTGTGTGTGTGTGTTGTCGGTGTGTGTGTGTGTGAATGGTCGGTGTGTGTGTGTGTGTTGTCGGTGTGTGTGTGTGTGTGTGTGTTGTCGGTGTGTGTGTGTGTGTGTTGTCGGTGTGTGTGTGTGTTGTGTGTGTGTGTGTTGTCGGTGTGTGTGTTGTCTGAGTGTGTGTGTGTGTGTGTGTGTTGTCGGTGTGTGTGTGTTGTCGGTGTGTGTGTGTGTGTGTGTTGTCGGTGTGTGTGTGTGTGTGTGTGTGTTGTCGGTGTGTGTGTGTGTGTGTTGTCGGTGTGTGTGTGTGTGTGTTGTCAGTGTGTGTGTGTGTGTGTGTTGTCGGTGTGTGTGTGTGTGTGTTGTCGGTGTGTGTGTGTGTGTGTGTGTTGTCGGTGTGTGTGTGTTGTGGGTGTGTGTGTGTGTGTTGTCTGTGTGTGTGTGTGTGTGTTGCTGGTGTTTGTGTGTGTGTGTGTTGTCGATGTGTGTGTGTGTGTGTTGTCGGTGTGTGTATGTGTGTGTGTGTGTGTGTGTTGTCGGTGTGTGTGTGTGTGTGTGTTGTCGGTGTGTGTGTGTGTGTTGTGTGTGTGTGTGTGTTGTCGGTGTGTGTGTGTGTGTTGTCGGTGTGTGTGTGTGTGTGTTGTCGGTGTGTGTGTGTGTGTGTTGTCGGTGTGTGTGTGTGTGTGTTGTCGGTGTGTGTGTGTGTGTGTTGTCGGTGTGTGTGTGTGTGTGTGTTGTCGGTGTGTGTGTGTGTGTGTGTTGTCAGTGTGTGTGTGTGTGTGTGTTGTCGGTGTGTGTGTGTGTGTTGTCGGTGTGTGTATGTGTGTGTGTGTGTTGTCGGTGTGTGTGTGTTGTCGGTGTGTGTGTGTGTGTGTGTTGTCGGTGTGTGTGTGTGTGTGTTGTCTGTGTGTGTGTGTGTGTTGTCGGTGTGTGTGTGTTTATGTGTTGTCGGTGTGTGTGTGTGTGTTGTCGGTGTGTGTGTGTTGTCGGTGTGTGTGTGTGTGTGTTGTCGGTGTGTGTGTGTGTTGTCGGTGTGTGTGTGTGTGTGTGTGTGTGTGTGTGTGTGTTGTTGGTGTGTGTGTGTGTTGTCGGTGTGTATGTGTGTGTGTGTTGTCGGTGTGTGTGTGTGTGTTGTCGGTGTGTGTGTGTGTGTTGTCAGTGTGTGTGTGTGTGTGTTGTCGGTGTGTGTGTGTGTGTGTTGTCGGTGTGTGTGTGTGTTGTGTGTGTGTGTGTTGTCGGTGTGTGTGTTGTCTGAGTGTGTGTGTGTGTGTGTTGTCGGTGTGTGTGTGTTGTCGGTGTGTGTGTGTGTGTGTGTTGTCGGTGTGTGTGTGTGTGTGTGTGTGTGTGTTGTCGGTGTGTGTGTGTGTGTGTTGTCGGTGTGTGTGTGTGTGTGTTGTCAGTGTGTGTGTGTGTGTGTGTTGTCGGTGTGTGTGTGTGTGTGTTGTCGGTGTGTGTGTGTGTGTGTTGTCGGTGTGTGTGTGTTGTGGGTGTGTGTGTGTGTGTGTTGTCGGTGTGTGTGTGTGTGTTGCTGGTGTTTGTGTGTGTGTGTGTTGTCGATGTGTCTGTGTGTGTGTTGTCGGTGTGTGTGTGTGTGTGTGTGTGTGTGTGTGTGTGTGTGTGTGTGTGTGTGTGTTGTCGGTGTGTGTGTGTGTGTGTGTGTTGTCGGTGTGTGTGTGTGTTGTCGGTGTGTGTGTGTGTGTTGTCGGTGTGTGTTGTCGGTGTGTGTGTGTGTGTGTGTTGTCGGTGTGTGTGTGTGTGTGTTGTCAGTGTGTGTGTGTGTGTGTGTTGTCGGTGTGTGTGTGTGTGTGTTGTCGGTGTGTGTGTGTTTATGTGTTGTTGGTGTGTGTGTGTGTGTGTTGTCGGTGTGTGTGTGTGTGTGTGTTGTCGGTGTGTGTGTGTGTTGTCGGTGTGTGTGTGTGTGTTGTCGGTGTGTGTGTTGTCGGTGTGTGTGTGTGTGTGTGTTGTCGGTGTGTGTGTGTGTGTTGTCGGTGTGTGTGTGTGTGTGTGTTGTCAGTGTGTGTGTGTGTGTGTGTTGTCGGTGTGTGTGTGTGTGTGTGTGTGTGTGTTGTCGGTGTGTGTGTGTGTGTGTGTTGTCGGTGTGTGTGTGTGTGTGTTTTCGGTGTGTGTGTGTGTGTGTTGTCGGTGTGTGTGTGTCTGTGTTGTCGGTGTGTGTGTGTTGTCGGTGTGTGTGTGTGTGTGTTGTCGGTGTGTGTGTGTGTGTGTTGTCGGTGTGTGTGTGTGTGTTGTCGGTGTGTGTGTGTGTGTGTTGTCGGTGTGTGTGTGTGTGTTGTCGGTGTGTGTGTGTGTGTTGTCGGTGTGTGTGTGTGTGTGTTGTGTGTGTGTGTGTTGTCGGTGTGTGTGTGTGTGTGTTGTCGGTGTGTGTGTGTGTTGTCGGTGTGTGTGTGTGTGTGTGTTGTCGGTGTGTGTGTGTTGTCGGTGTGTGTGTGTGTGTGTTGTCGGTGTGTGTGTGTGTGTGTTGTCTGTGTGTGTGTGTGTGTTGTCGGTGTGTGTGTGTTTATGTGTTGTCGGTGTGTGTGTGTGTGTGTTGTCGGTGTGTGTGTGTGTGTTGTCGGTGTGTGTGTGTGTGTTGTCGGTGTGTGTGTGTGTTGTCGGTGTGTGTGTGTGTGTGTGTGTGTGTGTTGTCGGTGTGTGTGTGTGTTGTCGGTGTGTATGTGTGTGTGTGTTGTCGGTGTGTGTGTGTGTGTGTGTTGTCGGTGTGTGTGTGTGTGTTGTCAGTGTGTGTGTGTGTGTGTTGTCGGTGTGTGTGTGTGTGTGTTGTCGGTGTGTGTGTGTGTTGTGTGTGTGTTGTCGGTGTGTGTGTTGTCTGAGTGTGTGTGTGTGTGTGTTGTCGGTGTGTGTGTGTTGTCGGTGTGTGTGTGTGTGTTGTCTGTGTGTGTGTGTGTGTGTGTGTGTGTTGTCGGTGTGTGTGTGTGTGTGTTGTCGGTGTGTGTGTGTGTGTGTTGTCAGTGTGTGTGTGTGTGTGTGTTGTCGGTGTGTGTGTGTGTGTGTTGTCGGTGTGTGTGTGTGTGTGTTGTCGGTGTGTGTGTGTTGTGGGTGTGTGAGTGTGTGTGTTGTCGGTGTGTGTGTGTGTGTTGCTGGTGTTTGTGTGTGTGTGTGTTGTCGATGTGTCTGTGTGTGTGTTGTCGGTGTGTGTGTGTGTGTGTGTGTGTGTGTGTGTGTGTGTGTGTGTCGGTGTGTGTGTGTGTGTGTGTTGTCGGTGTGTGTGTGTGTGTTGTGTGTGTGTGTGTTGTCGGTGTGTGTGTGTGTGTTGTCGGTGTGTGTGTGTGTGTGTTGTCGGTGTGTGTGTGTGTGTGTTGTCGGTGTGTGTGTGTGTGGGTGTGTTGTCGGTGTGTGTGTGTGTGTGTTGTCGGTGTGTGTGTGTGTGTGTTGTCGGTGTGTGTGTGTGTGTGTGTTGTGTGTGTGTGTGTTGTTTGTGTGTGTGTGTGTTGTCGGTGTGTGTGTGTGTGTGTGTTGTCGGTGTGTGTGTGTGTGTGTGTGTGTGTGTGTGTGTGTGTGTGTGTTGTCGGTGTGTGTGTGTGTGTGTGTTGTCGGTGTGTGTGTGTGTGTGTTGCCGGTGTGTGTGTGTTGTCGGTGTGTGTGTGTGTGTGTTGTCGGTGTGTGTGTGTGTGTGTTGTCGGTGTGTGTGTGTGTGTGTGTGTGTTGTCGGTGTGTGTGTGTGTGTTGTCGGTGTGTGTGTGTGTGTGTTGTCGGTGTGTTGTCGGTGTGTGTGTGTGTGTTGTCGGTGTGTGTGTGTTGTCGGTGTGTGTGTGTGTTTATGCGTTGTCGGTGTGTGTGTGTGTTGTCGGTGTGTGTGTGTGTTTATGTGTTGTCGGTGTGTGTGTGTGTGTGTTGTCGGTGTGTGTGTGTGTGTTGTCGGTGTGTGTGTGTGTGTGTCTTGTCGGTGTGTGTGTGTGTGTTGTCGGTGTGTGTGTGTGTTGTCGGTGTGTGTGTGTGTTGTCGGTGTGTGTGTGTGTGTGTGTGTGTGTGTTGTCGGTGTGTGTGTGTGTGTTGTCGGTGTGTGTGTTTGTTGTCGGTGTGTGTGTGTGTGTGTGTGTGTTGTCGGTGTGTGTGTGTTTGTGTTGTCAGTGTGTGTGTGTGTGTGTTGTCGGTGTGTGTGTGTTTATGTGTTGTCGGTGTGTGTGTGTGTGTGTTGACGGTGTGTGTGTGTGTGTGTGTTGTCGGTGTGTGTGTGTGTTGTCGGTGTGTGTGTGTGTGTTGTCGGTGTGTGTGTGTTGTCGGTGTGTGTGTGTGTTGTCGGTGTGTGTGTGTGTGTGTTGTCGGTGTGTGTGTGTGTGTTGTCAGTGTGTGTGTGTGTGTGTGTGTTGTCGGTGTGTGTGTGTGTGTGTGTGTGTTGTCGGTGTGTGTGTGTGTGTGTGTTGTCGGTGTGTGTGTGTGTGTGTTTTCGGTGTGTGTGTGTGTGTGTTGTCGGTGTGTGTGTCTGTGTTGTCGGTGTGTGTGTGTTGTCGGTGTGTGTGTGTGTGTGTGTTGTCGGTGTGTGTGTGTGTGTGTTGTCGGTGTGTGTGTGTGTGTCTGTTGTCGGTGTGTGTGTGTGTGTTGTCGGTGTGTGTGTGTGTGTGTGTTGTCGGTGTGTGTGTGTTGTCGGTGTGTGTGTGTGTTGTCGGTGTGTGTGTGTGTGTGTTGTGTGTGTGTGTGTTGTCGGTGTGTGTGTGTGTGTGTTGTCGGTGTGTGTGTGTGTTGTTGGTGTGTGTGTGTGTGTGTGTGTGTGTGTTGTCGGTGTGTGTGTGTTATCAGTGTGTGTGTGTGTGTGTGTGTGTGTGTTGTCGGTGTGTGTGTGTGTGTTGTCGGTGTGTGTGTGTGTTGTCGATGTGTGTGTGTGTGTGTGTTGTCGGTGTGTGTGTATGTGTTGTCGGTGTGTGTGTGTGTGTGTGTTGTCGGTGTGTGTGTGTTGTCGGTGTGTGTGTGTGTGTGTGTTGTCGGTGTGTGTGTGTTGTCGGTGTGTGTGTGTGTGTGTTGTCGGTGTGTGTGTGTGTGTGTGTGTGTTGTCGGTGTGTGTGTGTGTGAATGGTCGGTGTGTGTGTGTGTGTGTGTGTGTGTTGGTGTGTGTCTGTGTGTGTTATCGGTGTGTGTGTGTGTGTTGTCGGTGTGTGTGTGTGTGTGTGTGTGTGTGTTGTCGGTGTGTGTGTGTGTGTTGTCGGTGTGTGTGTGTGTGTGTGTTGTCGGTGTGTGTGTGTGTGTTGTTGGTGTGTGTGTGTGTGTGTTGTCAGTGTGTGTGTGTGTGTTTTGTCGGTGTGTGTGTGTGTTGTCGGTGTGTGTGTGTGTGTTGTCGGTGTGTGTGTGTTGTCGGTGTGTGTGTGTTGTCGGTGTGTGTGTGTGTGTGTTGTCGGTGTGTGTGTGTGTGTGTTGTCGGTGTGTTGTCGGTGTGTGTGTGTGTGTTGTCGGTGTGTGTGTGTTGTCGGTGTGTGTGTGTGTTTATGCGTTGTCGGTGTGTGTGTGTGTTGTCGGTGTGTGTGTGTGTTGTCGGTGTGTGTGTGTGTGTGTGTGTGTGTTGTCGGTGTGTGTGTGTGTGTGTTGTCGGTGTGTGTGTTTGTTGTCGGTGTGTGTGTGTGTGTGTGTGTGTTGTCGGTGTGTGTGTGTTTGTGTTGTCAGTGTGTGTGTGTGTGTGTTGTCGGTGTGTGTGTGTTTATGTGTTGTCGGTGTGTGTGTGTGTGTTGACGGTGTGTGTGTGTGTGTGTGTTGTCGGTGTGTGTGTGTGTTGTCGGTGTGTGTGTGTGTGTGTGTGTGTTGTCGGTGTGTGTGTGTGTGTGTGTTGTCGGTGTGTGTGTGTGTGTGTTTTCGGTGTGTGTGTGTGTGTGTTGTCGGTGTGTGTGTCTGTGTTGTCGGTGTGTGTGTGTTGTCGGTGTGTGTGTGTGTGTGTGTTGTCGGTGTGTGTGTGTGTGTGTTGTCGGTGTGTGTGTGTGTGTCTGTTGTCGGTGTGTGTGTGTGTGTTGTCGGTGTGTGTGTGTGTGTGTGTTGTCGGTGTGTGTGTGTTGTCGGTGTGTGTGTGTGTTGTCGGTGTGTGTGTGTGTGTGTTGTGTGTGTGTGTGTTGTCGGTGTGTGTGTGTGTGTGTTGTCGGTGTGTGTGTGTGTTGTTGGTGTGTGTGTGTGTGTGTGTGTGTGTGTTGTCGGTGTGTGTGTGTTATCAGTGTGTGTGTGTGTGTGTGTGTGTGTGTTGTCGGTGTGTGTGTGTGTGTTGTCGGTGTGTGTGTGTGTTGTCGATGTGTGTGTGTGTGTGTGTTGTCGGTGTGTGTGTATGTGTTGTCGGTGTGTGTGTGTGTGTGTGTTGTCGGTGTGTGTGTGTTGTCGGTGTGTGTGTGTGTGTGTGTTGTCGGTGTGTGTGTGTTGTCGGTGTGTGTGTGTGTGTGTTGTCGGTGTGTGTGTGTGTGTGTGTGTGTTGTCGGTGTGTGTGTGTGTGAATGGTCGGTGTGTGTGTGTGTGTGTGTGTGTGTTGTTGGTGTGTGTCTGTGTGTGTTATCGGTGTGTGTGTGTGTGTTGTCGGTGTGTGTGTGTGTGTGTGTGTGTGTGTTGTCGGTGTGTGTGTGTGTGTTGTCGGTGTGTGTGTGTGTGTGTGTTGTCGGTGTGTGTGTGTGTGTTGTTGGTGTGTGTGTGTGTGTGTTGTCAGTGTGTGTGTGTGTGTTTTGTCGGTGTGTGTGTGTGTTGTCGGTGTGTGTGTGTGTGTTGTCGGTGTGTGTGTGTTGTCGGTGTGTGTGTGTTGTCGGTGTGTGTGTGTGTGTGTTGTCGGTGTGTGTGTGTGTGTGTGTTGTCAGTGTGTGTGTGTGTGTGTGTTGTCGGTGTGTGTGTGTGTGTGTGTGTGTTGTCGGTGTGTGTGTGTGTGTGTGTTGTCGGTGTGTGTGTGTGTGTGTTTTCGGTGTGTGTGTGTGTGTGTTGTCGGTGTGTGTGTCTGTGTTTTCGGTGTGTGTGTGTTGTCGGTGTGTGTGTGTGTGTGTGTTGTCGGTGTGTGTGTGTGTGTGTTGTCGGTGTGTGTGTGTGTGTCTGTTGTCGGTGTGTGTGTGTGTGTTGTCGGTGTGTGTGTGTGTGTTGTCGGTGTGTGTGTGTGTGTTGTCGGTGTGTGTGTGTGTTGTCGGTGTGTGTTTGTGTGTGTTGTGTGTGTGTGTGTTGTCGGTGTGTGTGTGTGTGTGTTGTCGGTGTGTGTGTGTGTTGTTGGTGTGTGTGTGTGTGTGTGTGTGTGTGTTGTCGGTGTGTGTGTGTTATCAGTGTGTGTGTGTGTGTGTGTGTGTGTGTGTTGTCGGTGTGTGTGTGTGTGTTGTCGGTGTGTGTGTGTGTTGTCGGTGTGTGTGTGTGTGTGTGTGTGTTGTCGGTGTGTGTGTATGTGTTGTCGGTGTGTGTGTGTGTGTTGTCGGTGTGTGTGTGTGTGTGTGTTGTCGGTGTGTGTGTGTGTGTTGTCGGTGTGTGTGTGTGTGTGTTGTCAGTGTGTGTGTGTGTGTTTTGTCGGTGTGTGTGTGTGTTGTCGGTGTGTGTGTGTGTGTTGTCGGTGTGTGTGTGTTGTCGGTGTGTGTGTGTTGTCGGTGTGTGTGTGTGTGTGTGTTGTCGGTGTGTGTGTGTGTGTGTGTTGTCAGTGTGTGTGTGTGTGTGTGTTGTCGGTGTGTGTGTGTGTGTGTGTGTGTTGTCGGTGTG
The DNA here is from genome assembly GCF_965601325.2 of Salmo salar. Classification (NCBI taxonomy): domain Eukaryota; kingdom Metazoa; phylum Chordata; class Actinopteri; order Salmoniformes; family Salmonidae; genus Salmo; species Salmo salar. The sequence continues at coordinate 108,924 of NW_027675636.1, read as the reverse complement.
TGTGTGTGTGTGTGTTGTCGGTGTGTGTGTGTGTGTGTTTTCGGTGTGTGTGTGTGTGTGTTGTCGGTGTGTGTGTCTGTGTTTTCGGTGTGTGTGTGTTGTCGGTGTGTGTGTGTGTGTGTGTTGTCGGTGTGTGTGTGTGTGTGTTGTCGGTGTGTGTGTGTGTGTCTGTTGTTGGTGTGTGTGTGTGTGTTGTCGGTGTGTGTGTGTGTGTGTTGTCGGTGTGTGTGTGTGTGTTGTCGGTGTGTGTGTGTGTTGTCGGTGTGTGTTTGTGTGTGTTGTGTGTGTGTGTGTTGTCAGTGTGTGTGTGTGTGTGTTGTCGGTGTGTGTGTGTGTTGTTGGTGTGTGTGTGTGTGTGTGTGTGTGTTGTCGGTGTGTGTGTGTTATCAGTGTGTGTGTGTGTGTGTGTGTGTGTGTGTGTTGTCGGTGTGTGTGTGTGTGTTGTCGGTGTGTGTGTGTGTTGTCGGTGTGTGTGTGTGTGTGTGTGTGTTGTCGGTGTGTGTGTATGTGTTGTCGGTGTGTGTGTGTGTGTGTGTTGTCGGTGTGTGTGTGTTGTCGGTGTGTGTGTGTGTGTGTGTTGTCGGTGTGTGTGTGTGTGTGTTTTCGGTGTGTGTGTGTGTGTTGTCGGTGTGTGTGTGTCTGTGTTGTCGGTGTGTCTGTGTTGTCGGTGTGTGTGTGTGTGTGTTGTCGGTGTGTGTGTGTGTGTGTTGTCGGTGTGTGTGTGTGTGTCTGTTGTCGGTGTGTGTGTGTGTGTTGTCGGTGTTTGTGTGTGTTGTCGGTGTGTGTGTGTGTGTGTTGTGTGTGTGTGTGTTGTCGGTGTGTGTGTGTGTGTGTTGTCGGTGTGTGTGTGTGTTGTCGGTGTGTGTGTGTGTGTGTGTTGTCGGTGTGTGTTGTCGGTGTGTGTGTGTGTGTGTGTGTTGTTGGTGTGTGTGTGTGTGTGTTGTCAGTGTGTGTGTGTGTGTGTGTTGTCGGTGTGTGTGTGTGTGTGTGTTGTCGGTGTGTGTGTGTGTGTGTGTGTTGTCGGTGTGTGTGTGTTGTCGGTGTGTGTGTGTGTGTGTTGTCGGTGTGTGTGTGTGTGTGTTGTCGGTGTGTGTGTGTGTGTTGTCGGTGTGTGTGTGTTTTGTCGGTGTGTGTGTGTGTTGTCGGTGTGTGTGTGTGTGTGTGTGTGTGTGTGTGTGTGTGTTGTCGGTGTGTGTGTGTGTTGTCGGTGTGTATGTGTGTGTTTTCGGTGTGTGTGTGTGTGTTGTCGGTGTGTGTGTGTCTGTGTTGTCGGTGTGTGTGTGTTGTCGGTGTGTGTGTGTGTGTGTTGTCGGTGTGTGTGTGTGTGTGTTGTCGGTGTGTGTGTGTCTGTTGTCGGTGTGTGTGTGTGTGTTGTCGGTGTGTGTGTGTGTGTGTGTGTGTTGTCGGTGTGTGTGTGTGTGTTGTCGGTGTGTGTGTGTGTGTGTTGTCGGTGTGTGTGTGTGTGTGTTGTGTGTGTGTGTGTTGTCGGTGTGTGTGTGTGTGTGTTGTCGGTGTGTGTGTGTGTTGTCGGTGTGTGTGTGTGTGTGTGTTGTCGGTGTGTGTTGTCGGTGTGTGTGTGTGTGTGTGTTGTCGGTGTGTGTTGTCGGTGTGTGTGTGTGTGTGTGTTGTCGGTGTGTGTGTGTGTGTGTGTGTGTGTTGTCGGTGTGTGTGTGTGTGTGTTGTCGGTGTGTGTGTGTGTGTTGTCAGTGTGTGTGTGTGTGTGTGTTGTCGGTGTGTGTGTGTGTGTGTTGTCGGTGTGTGTGTGTGTGTGTGTGTTGTAGGTGTGTGTGTGTTGTGGGTGTGTGTGTGTGTGTTGTCTGTGTGTGTGTGTGTGTGTTGCTGGTGTTTGTGTGTGTGTGTGTTGTCGATGTGTGTGTGTGTGTGTTGTCGGTGTGTGTGTGTGTGTTGTCGGTGTGTGTGTGTGTGTTGTCGGTGTGTGTGTGTGTTTATGTGTTGTCGGTGTGTGTGTGTGTGTTGTCGGTGTGTGTGTGTGTTTATGTGTTGTCAGTGTGTGTGTGTGTGTGTTGTCGGTGTGTGTGTGTGTGTTGTCGGTGTGTGTGTGTGTGTGTGTTGTCGGTGTGTGTGTGTGTGTTGTCGGTGTGTGTGTGTGTTGTCGGTGTGTGTGTGTGTTGTCGGTGTGTGTGTGTGTGTGTGTGTGTGTTGTCGGTGTGTGTGTGTGTGTTGTCGGTGTGTGTGTTTGTTGTCGGTGTGTGTCTGTGAGTGTGTGTTGTCGGTGTGCGTGTGTGTGTGTGTTGTCAGTGTGTGTGTGTGTGTGTTGTCGGTGTGTGTGTGTTTATGTGTTGTCGGTTTGTGTGTGTGTGTGTTGTCGGTGTGTGTGTGTGTGTGTGTGTGTGTTGTCGGTGTGTGTGTGTGTTGTCGGTGTGTGTGTGTTGTTGGTGTGTGTGTGTGTGTGTTGTCGGTGTGTGTGTGTGTGTGTGTTGTCAGTGTGTGTGTGTGTGTGTGTTGTCGGTGTGTGTGTGTGTGTGTGTGTGTTGTCGGTGTGTGTGTGTGTGTGTGTTGTCGGTGTGTGTGTGTGTGTGTTTTCGGTGTGTGTGTGTGTGTGTTGTCGGTGTGTGTGTGTGTGTGTGTGTTGTCGGTGTGTGTGTGTTATCAGTGTGTGTGTGTGTGTGTGTGTGTGTGTGTTGTCGGTGTGTGTGTGTGTGTTGTCGGTGTGTGTGTGTGTTGTCGGTGTGTGTGTGTGTGTGTGTGTGTGTTGTCGGTGTGTGTGTATGTGTTGTCGGTGTGTGTGTGTGTGTGTGTGTTGTCGGTGTGTGTGTGTTGTCGGTGTGTGTGTGTGTGTGTGTTGTCGGTGTGTGTGTGTGTGTGTTTTCGGTGTGTGTGTGTGTGTTGTCGGTGTGTGTGTGTCTGTGTTGTCGGTGTGTCTGTGTTGTCGGTGTGTGTGTGTGTGTGTTGTCGGTGTGTGTGTGTGTGTGTTGTCGGTGTGTGTGTGTGTGTCTGTTGTCGGTGTGTGTGTGTGTGTTGTCGGTGTGTGTGTGTGTTGTCGGTGTGTGTGTGTGTGTGTTGTGTGTGCGTGTGTTGTCGGTGTGTGTGTGTGTGTGTGTTGTCGGTGTGTGTGTGTGTTGTCGGTGTGTGTGTGTGTGTTGTCGGTGTGTGTGTGTTTTGTCGGTGTGTGTGTGTGTTGTCGGTGTGTGTGTGTGTGTGTGTGTGTGTGTGTGTGTGTGTTGTCGGTGTGTGTGTGTGTTGTCGGTGTGTATGTGTGTGTTTTCGGTGTGTGTGTGTGTGTTGTCGGTGTGTGTGTGTCTGTGTTGTCGGTGTGTGTGTGTTGTCGGTGTGTGTGTGTGTGTGTTGTCGGTGTGTGTGTGTGTGTGTTGTCGGTGTGTGTGTGTCTGTTGTCGGTGTGTGTGTGTGTGTTGTCGGTGTGTGTGTGTGTGTGTGTGTGTTGTCGGTGTGTGTGTGTGTGTTGTCGGTGTGTGTGTGTGTGTGTTGTCGGTGTGTGTGTGTGTGTGTTGTGTGTGTGTGTGTTGTCGGTGTGTGTGTGTGTGTGTTGTCGGTGTGTGTGTGTGTTGTCGGTGTGTGTGTGTGTGTGTGTTGTCGGTGTGTGTTGTCGGTGTGTGTGTGTGTGTGTGTTGTCGGTGTGTGTTGTCGGTGTGTGTGTGTGTGTGTGTTGTCGGTGTGTGTGTGTGTGTGTGTGTGTGTGTGGTCGGTGTGTGTGTGTGTGTGTTGTCGGTGTGTGTGTGTGTGTTGTCAGTGTGTGTGTGTGTGTGTGTTGTCGGTGTGTGTGTGTGTGTGTTGTCGGTGTGTGTGTGTGTGTGTGTGTTGTAGGTGTGTGTGTGTTGTGGGTGTGTGTGTGTGTGTTGTCTGTGTGTGTGTGTGTGTGTTGCTGGTGTTTGTGTGTGTGTGTGTTGTCGATGTGTGTGTGTGTGTGTTGTCGGTGTGTGTGTGTGTGTTGTCGGTGTGTGTGTGTGTGTTGTCGGTGTGTGTGTGTGTTTATGTGTTGTCGGTGTGTGTGTGTGTGTTGTCGGTGTGTGTGTGTGTTTATGTGTTGTCAGTGTGTGTGTGTGTGTGTTGTCGGTGTGTGTGTGTGTGTTGTCGGTGTGTGTGTGTGTGTGTGTTGTCGGTGTGTGTGTGTGTGTTGTCGGTGTGTGTGTGTGTTGTCGGTGTGTGTGTGTGTTGTCGGTGTGTGTGTGTGTGTGTGTGTGTGTTGTCGGTGTGTGTGTGTGTGTTGTCGGTGTGTGTGTTTGTTGTCGGTGTGTGTCTGTGAGTGTGTGTTGTCGGTGTGCGTGTGTGTGTGTGTTGTCAGTGTGTGTGTGTGTGTGTTGTCGGTGTGTGTGTGTTTATGTGTTGTCGGTGTGTGTGTGTGTGTGTTGTCGGTGTGTGTGTGTGTGTGTGTGTGTGTTGTCGGTGTGTGTGTGTGTTGTCGGTGTGTGTGTGTTGTTGGTGTGTGTGTGTGTGTGTTGTCGGTGTGTGTGTGTGTGTGTGTTGTCAGTGTGTGTGTGTGTGTGTGTTGTCGGTGTGTGTGTGTGTGTGTGTGTGTTGTCGGTGTGTGTGTGTGTGTGTGTTGTCGGTGTGTGTGTGTGTGTGTTTTCGGTGTGTGTGTGTGTGTGTTGTCGGTGTGTGTGTGTGTGTGTGTGTTGTCGGTGTGTGTGTGTTATCAGTGTGTGTGTGTGTGTGTGTGTGTGTGTGTTGTCGGTGTGTGTGTGTGTGTTGTCGGTGTGTGTGTGTGTTGTCGGTGTGTGTGTGTGTGTGTGTGTGTGTTGTCGGTGTGTGTGTATGTGTTGTCGGTGTGTGTGTGTGTGTGTGTGTTGTCGGTGTGTGTGTGTTGTCGGTGTGTGTGTGTGTGTGTGTTGTCGGTGTGTGTGTGTGTGTGTTTTCGGTGTGTGTGTGTGTGTTGTCGGTGTGTGTGTGTCTGTGTTGTCGGTGTGTCTGTGTTGTCGGTGTGTGTGTGTGTGTGTTGTCGGTGTGTGTGTGTGTGTGTTGTCGGTGTGTGTGTGTGTGTCTGTTGTCGGTGTGTGTGTGTGTGTTGTCGGTGTGTGTGTGTGTTGTCGGTGTGTGTGTGTGTGTGTTGTGTGTGCGTGTGTTGTCGGTGTGTGTGTGTGTGTGTGTTGTCGGTGTGTGTGTGTGTTGTCGGTGTGTGTGTGTGTGTGTGTTGTCGGTGTGTGTTGTCGGTGTGTGTGTGTGTGTGTGTTGTTGGTGTGTGTGTGTGTGTGTTGTCAGTGTGTGTGTGTGTGTGTTGTCGGTGTGTGTGTGTGTGTTGTCGGTGTGTGTGTGTGTGTGTGTGTTGTCGGTGTGTGTGTGTTGTCGGTGTGTGTGTGTGTGTGTTGTCGGTGTGTGTGTGTGTGTGTTATCGGTGTGTGTGTGTGTGTTGTCGGTGTGTGTGTGTTTTGTCGGTGTGTGTGTGTGTTGTCGGTGTGTGTGTGTGTGTGTGTGTGTGTGTGTGTGTTGTCGGTGTGTGTGTGTGTTGTCGGTGTGTATGTGTGTGTTTTCGGTGTGTGTGTGTGTGTTGTCGGTGTGTGTGTGTCTGTGTTGTCGGTGTGTGTGTGTTGTCGGTGTGTGTGTGTGTTGTCGGTGTGTGTGTGTGTGTGTTGTCGGTGTGTGTGTGTCTGTTGTCGGTGTGTGTGTGTGTGTTGTCGGTGTGTGTGTGTGTGTGTGTTGTCGGTGTGTGTGTGTGTGTTGTCGGTGTGTGTGTGTGTGTTGTCGGTGTGTGTGTGTGTGTGTTGTGTGTGTGTGTGTTGTCGGTGTGTGTGTGTGTGTGTTGTCGGTGTGTGTGTGTGTTGTCGGTGTGTGTGTGTGTGTGTGTTGTCGGTGTGTGTTGTCGGTGTGTGTGTGTGTGTGTGTTGTCGGTGTGTGTTGTCGGTGTGTGTGTGTGTGTGTGTTGTCGGTGTGTGTGTGTGTGTGTGTGTGTGTTGTCGGTGTGTGTGTGTGTGTGTTGTCGGTGTGTGTGTGTGTGTGTTGTCAGTGTGTGTGTGTGTGTGTGTTGTCGGTGTGTGTGTGTGTGTGTTGTCGGTGTGTGTGTGTGTGTTGTCGGTGTGTGTGTGTTGTGGGTGTGTGTGTGTGTGTTGTCTGTGTGTGTGTGTGTGTGTTGCTGGTGTTTGTGTGTGTGTGTGTTGTCGATGTGTGTGTGTGTGTGTTGTCGGTGTGTGTGTGTGTGTTGTCGGTGTGTGTGTGTGTGTTGTCGGTGTGTGTGTGTGTTTATGTGTTGTCGGTGTGTGTGTGTGTGTTGTCGGTGTGTGTGTGTGTTTATGTGTTGTCAGTGTGTGTGTGTGTGTGTTGTCGGTGTGTGTGTGTGTGTTGTCGGTGTGTGTGTGTGTGTGTGTTGTCGGTGTGTGTGTGTGTGTTGTCGGTGTGTGTGTGTGTTGTCGGTGTGTGTGTGTGTGTGTGTGTGTGTTGTCGGTGTGTGTGTGTGTTGTCGGTGTGTGTGTGTTGTCGGTGTGTGTGTGTGTGTGTTGTCGGTGTGTGTGTGTGTGTGTGTTGTCAGTGTGTGTGTGTGTGTGTGTTGTCGGTGTGTGTGTGTGTGTGTGTGTGTTGTCGGTGTGTGTGTGTGTGTGTGTTGTCGGTGTGTGTGTGTGTGTGTTTTCGGTGTGTGTGTGTGTGTGTTGTCGGTGTGTGTGTGTGTGTGTGTGTGTTGTCGGTGTGTGTGTGTTATCAGTGTGTGTGTGTGTGTGTGTGTGTGTGTGTGTGTGTTGTCGGTGTGTGTGTGTGTGTTGTCGGTGTGTGTGTGTGTTGTCGGTGTGTGTGTGTGTGTGTGTGTGTGTTGTCGGTGTGTGTGTATGTGTTGTCGGTGTGTGTGTGTGTGTGTGTTGTCGGTGTGTGTGTGTTGTCGGTGTGTGTGTGTGTGTGTGTTGTCGGTGTGTGTGTGTGTGTGTTTTCGGTGTGTGTGTGTGTGTTGTCGGTGTGTGTGTGTCTGTGTTGTCGGTGTGTCTGTGTTGTCGGTGTGTGTGTGTGTGTGTTGTCGGTGTGTGTGTGTGTGTGTTGTCGGTGTGTGTGTGTGTGTCTGTTGTCGGTGTGTGTGTGTGTGTTGTCGGTGTGTGTGTGTGTTGTCGGTGTGTGTGTGTGTGTGTTGTGTGTGTGTGTGTTGTCGGTGTGTGTGTGTGTGTGTTGTCGGTGTGTGTGTGTGTTGTCGGTGTGTGTGTGTGTGTTGTCGGTGTGTGTTGTCGGTGTGTGTGTGTGTGTGTGTTGTTGGTGTGTGTGTGTGTGTGTTGTCAGTGTGTGTGTGTGTTGTCGGTGTGTGTGTGTGTGTGTGTTGTCGGTGTGTGTGTGTGTGTGTGTGTTGTCGGTGTGTGTGTGTTGTCGGTGTGTGTGTGTGTGTGTTGTCGGTGTGTGTGTGTGTGTGTTGTCGGTGTGTGTGTGTGTGTTGTCGGTGTGTGTGTGTTTTGTCGGTGTGTGTGTGTGTTGTCGGTGTGTGTGTGTGTGTGTGTGTGTGTGTGTGTGTGTGTTGTCGGTGTGTGTGTGTGTTGTCGGTGTGTATGTGTGTGTTTTCGGTGTGTGTGTGTGTGTTGTCGGTGTGTGTGTGTCTGTGTTGTCGGTGTGTGTGTGTTGTCGGTGTGTGTGTGTGTTGTCGGTGTGTGTGTGTGTGTGTTGTCGGTGTGTGTGTGTCTGTTGTCGGTGTGTGTGTGTGTGTTGTCGGTGTGTGTGTGTGTGTGTGTTGTCGGTGTGTGTGTGTGTGTTGTCGGTGTGTGTGTGTGTGTGTGTTGTCGGTGTGTGTGTGTGTGTGTTGTGTGTGTGTGTGTTGTCGGTGTGTGTGTGTGTGTGTTGTCGGTGTGTGTGTGTGTTGTCGGTGTGTGTGTGTGTGTGTGTTGTCGGTGTGTGTTGTCGGTGTGTGTGTGTGTGTGTGTTGTCGGTGTGTGTTGTCGGTGTGTGTGTGTGTGTGTGTTGTCGGTGTGTGTGTGTGTGTGTGTGTGTGTTGTCGGTGTGTGTGTGTGTGTGTTGTCGGTGTGTGTGTGTGTGTGTTGTCAGTGTGTGTGTGTGTGTGTGTTGTCGGTGTGTGTGTGTGTGTGTTGTCGGTGTGTGTGTGTGTGTTGTCGGTGTGTGTGTGTTGTGGGTGTGTGTGTGTGTGTTGTCTGTGTGTGTGTGTGTGTGTTGCTGGTGTTTGTGTGTGTGTGTGTTGTCGATGTGTGTGTGTGTGTGTTGTCGGTGTGTGTGTGTGTGTTGTCGGTGTGTGTGTGTGTGTTGTCGGTGTGTGTGTGTGTTTATGTGTTGTCGGTGTGTGTGTGTGTGTTGTCGGTGTGTGTGTGTGTTTATGTGTTGTCAGTGTGTGTGTGTGTGTGTTGTCGGTGTGTGTGTGTGTGTTGTCGGTGTGTGTGTGTGTGTGTGTTGTCGGTGTGTGTGTGTGTGTTGTCGGTGTGTGTGTGTGTTGTCGGTGTGTGTGTGTGTGTGTGTGTGTGTTGTCGGTGTGTGTGTGTGTTGTCGGTGTGTGTGTGTGTTGTCGGTGTGTGTGTGTGTGTGTTGTCGGTGTGTGTGTGTTGTGTTGTCGGTGTGTGTGTGTTGTCGGTGTGTGTGTGTGTTGTCGGTGTGTGTGTGTGTGTGTTGTCGGTGTGTGTGTGTCTGGTGTGTGTGTGTGTGTGTGTTGTCGGTGTGTGTGTGTGTGTGTGTTGTCGGTGTGTGTGTGTGTGTTGTCGTGTGTGTGTGTGTGTGTGTTGTCGGTGTGTGTGTGTGTGTGTGTGTGTGTGTGTGTTGTCGTGTGTGTGTGTGTGTGTTGTCGGTGTGTGTGTGTGTTGTCGTGTGTGTGTGTGTGTGTGTTGTCGGTGTGTGTGTGTCGGTGTGTGGTGTGTGTGTGTTGTCGGTGTGTGTGTGTGTGTGTGTGTGTGTGTGTGTGTGTGTCGTGTGTGTTGTCGGTGTGTGTGTGTGTGTGTTGTCGGTGTGTGTGTGTGTGTGTTGTCGGTGTGTGTGTGTGTGTGTTGTCGGTGTGTGTGTGTGTGTGTGTTGTCGGTGTGTGTGTGTGTGTTGTCGGTGTGTGTGTGTCGTGTTGTCGGTGTGTGTGTGTTGTGGTGTGTGTGTGTGTGTGTTGTCTGTGTGTGTGTGTGTGTGTTGTCTGGTGTGTGTGTGTGTGTGTGTTGTCGTGTGTGTGTGTGTGTGTTGTCGGTGTGTGTGTGTGTGTTGTCGGTGTGTGTGTGTGTGTGTTGTCGGTGTGTGTGTGTGTTATGTGTTGTCGGTGTGTGTGTGTGTGTTGTCGGTGTGTGTGTGTGTGTGTGTGTTGGTCAGTGTGTGTGTGTGTGTGTTGTCGGTGTGTGTGTGTGTGTTGTCGGTGTGTGTGTGTGTGTGTGTTGTCGGTGTGTGTGTGTGTGTTGTCGGTGTGTGTGTGTGTTGTCGGTGTGTGTGTGTGTGTGTGTGTGTGTTGTCGGTGTGTGTGTGTGTTGTCGGTGTGTGTGTGTTGTCGGTGTGTGTGTGTGTGTGTTGTCGGTGTGTGTGTGTGTGTGTTGTCGTGTGTGTGTGTGTGTGTGTTGTCGGTGTGTGGTGTGTGTGTTGTGTTGTCGGTGTGTGTGTGTGTGTGTGTTGTCGGTGTGTGTGTGTTTTCGGTGTGTGTGTGTGTGTGTTGTCGGTGTGTGTGTGTGTGTGTGTGTGTTGTCGGTGTGTGTGTGTTTCAGTGTGTGTGTGTGTGTGTGTGTGTGTGTGTGTGTGGTGTGTGTGTGTGTGTTGTCGGTGTGTGTGTGTGTTGTCGGTGTGTGTGTGTGTGTGTGTGTGTGTTGTCGGTGTGTGTGTGTGTGTGTTGTCGGTGTGTGTGTGTGTGTGTGTCGGTGTGTGTGTGTGTGTTGTCGGTGTGTGTGTGTGTGTGTGTTGTCGGTGTGTGTGTGTGTTGTCGGTCGTGTGTGTGTGTGTGTGTTGTCGGTGTGTGTGTGTGTGTGTTGTCGGTGTGTGTGTGTTGTCGGTGTGTGTGTGTGTGTGTTGTCGGTGTGTGTGTGTGTGTTGGCGGTGTGTGTGTGTGTGTGTGTTGTCCGGTGTGTGTGTGTCGTGTGTGTCGGTGTGTGTGTGTGTTGTCGGTGTGTGTTGTCGTGTGTGTGTGTGTCGTGTGTGTTGTCGGTGTGTGTGTGTGTGTGTGTGTGTTGTCGGTGTGTGTGTGTGTGTGTTGTCGGTGTGTGTGTGTGGTGTGTTGTCAGTGTGTGTGCGTGTGTGTGTTGTCGGTGTGTGTGTGTGTGTGTGTTGTCGGTGTGTGTGTGTGTGTGTTGTCAGTGTGTGTGTGTGTGTGTTGTCGGTGTGTGTGTGTGTGTGGTCTGTCGTGTGTGTGTGTGTGTGGCTGTGTTGTCGTGTGTGTGTGTGTTGTCGGTGTGTGTGTGTGTGTGTTGTCGGTGTGTGTGTGTGTGTTGTCGGTGTGTGTGTGTGTGTTGTCGGTGTGTGTGTGTGTTTATGTTGTCGGTGTGTGTGTGTGTGTTGTCGGTGTGTGTGTGTGTGTGTGTGTCGTCAGTGTGTGTTGTCGGTGTGTGTTGTCGGTGTGTGTGTGTGTGTTGTCGGTGTGTGTGTGTGTGTGTGTTGTCGGTGTGTGTGTGTGTGTGTGTGTTGTGGTGTCGCGTGTGTGTGTGTTGTTGTCGGTGTGTGTGTGTGTGTGTTGTCGGTGTGGTGTGTGTGTTGTCGGTGTGTGTGTGTGTGTGTCGGTGTGTGTGTGTGTGTGTTGTCGGTGTGTGTGTGTGTTGTCGGTGTGTGTGTGTGAGTGTGTGTTGTCGGTGGTGTGCGTGTGTGTGTTGTGGTGTGTGTGTTGTCAGTGTGTGTGTGTGTGTGTTGTCGGTGTGTGTGTGTTTATGTGTTGTCGGTGTGTGTGTGTGTGTGTTGTCGGTGTGTGTGTGTGTGTGTGTGCGTGTTGTCGGTGTGTGTGTGCGTTGTCGGTGTGTGTGTGTTGTCGGTGTGTGTGTGTGTGTGTTGTCGGTGTGTGTGTGTGTGTGTGTTGTCAGTGTGTGTGTGTGTGTGTGTTGTCGGTGTGTGTGTGTGTGTGTGTGTGTTGTCGGTGTGTGTGTGTGTGTGTGTGTTGTCGGTGTGTGTGTGTGTGTGTTGTTCGGTGTGTGTGTGTGTGTGTTGTCGGTGTGTGTGTCTGTGTTGTCGGTGTGTGTGTGTTGTCGGTGTGTGTGTGTGTGTGTGTTGTCGGTGTGTGTGTGTGTGTGTTGTCGGTGTGTGTGTGTGTGTCTGTTGTCGGTGTGGTGTGTGTTGTGTTGTCGGTGTGTGTGTGTGTGTTGTCGGTGTGTGTGTGTGTGTTGTCGGTGTGTCGTGTGTGTTGTCGGTGTGTGTTTGTGTGTCGTTGTGTGTGTGTGTGTTGTCGGTGTGTGTGTGGTGTGTGTTGTCGGTGTGGTGGTGTGTGTGTTGTCGGGTGTGTGTGTGTGTGTGTCGGTGTGGTGTGTGTGTTGTCGGTGTGTGTGTGTTGTCAGTGTGTGTGTCGGTGTGTGTGTGTGTGTGTTGTCGGTGTGTGTTGTTGTGTTGTCGGTGTGTGTGTGTGTTGTCGGTGTGTGTGTGTGTGTGTGTGTTGTCGGTGTGTGTGTGTGTGTGTGTGTCGGTGTGTGTGTTTGTTGTCGGTGTGTGTCGTGTGAGTGTGTGTTGTCGGTGTGCGTGTGTGTGTGTGTTGTCAGTGTGTGTGTGTGTGTGTTGTCGGTGTGTGTGTGTTTGTGTGTCAGTCGGTGTGTGTGTGTGTGTGTTGTCGGTGTGTGTGTGTGTGTGTGTCGGTGTGTGTGTGTGTGTGTTGTCGGTGTGTGTGTGTGTTGTGTGTGTGTGTGTTGTCGGTGTGTGTGTTGTCTGAGTGTGTGTGTGTGTTGTGTGTTGTGCGGTGTGTGTGTGTTGTCGGTGTGTGTGTGTGTGTGTGTTGTCGGTGTGTGTGTGTGTTGTGGTGTGTGTGTGTGTCGTGTGTGTGTGTGTGTGTGTTGTCGGTGTGTGTGTGTGTGTGTGTGTTGTCAGTGTGTGTGTGTGTGTGTGTTGTCGGTGTGTGTGTGTGTGTGTGTGTCGTGTGTGTGTGTGTGTGTGTTGTCGGTGTGTGTGTGTTGTGGGTGTGTGTATGTGTGTTGTCGTGTGTGTGTGTGTGTGTGTTGCTGGTGTTGTGTGTGTGTGTGTTGTCGAGCGTGTGTGTGTGTGTGTTGCTCGGTGTGTGTGTGTGTGTGTGTGTGTGTGCTGTCGGTGTGTGTGTGTGTGTGTCGTGTGTGTGTGTGTGTGTGTGTGTGTGTGTGTGTCGTGTGTGTGTGTGTGTGTGTCGTGTGTGTGTGTGTGTGTGTCGGTGTGTGTGTGTGTGTGTGTCGGTGTGTGTGTGTGTGTGTGTCGGTGTGTGTGTATGTGTGTATGTACGGTGTGTGTGTGTGTGTGTGTGTGTGTCGGTGTGTGTGTGTGTGTGTTGTGTGTGTGTGTGTTGTTTGTGTGTGTGTGTGTTGTCGGTGTGTGTGTGTGTGTCTGTTGTCGGTGTGTGTGTGTGTTGTCGGTGTGTGTGTGTGTGTGTGTTGTCGGTGTGTGTGTGTGTGTTGTCGGTGTGTGTGTGTGTGTGTTGTCGGTGTGTGTGTGTGTGTGTGTTGTGTGTGTGTGTTGTCGGTGTGTGTGTGTGTGTGTTGTTGGTGTGTGTGTGTGTGTTGTCGGTGTGTGTGTGTGTGTGTGTGTGTGTGTGTGTGTTGTCGGTGTGTGTGTGTGTGTGTGTTGTCGGTGTGTGTGTGTGTGTGTTGTCAGTGTGTGTGTGTGTGTGTGTTGTCGGTGTGTGTGTGTGTGTGTTGTCGGTGTGTGTGTGTGTGTGTTGTCGGTGTGTGTGTGTTGTCGGTGTGTGTGTGTGTGTGTTGTCGGTGTGTGTGTGTGTGTGTTGTCTGTGTGTGTGTGTGTGTTGTCGGTGTGTGTGTGTTATGTGTTGTCGGTGTGTGTGTGTGTGTGTTGTCGGTGTGTGTGTGTGTGTGTTGTCGGTGTGTGTGTGTGTGTTGTCGGTGTGTGTGTGTTTTGTCGGTGTGTGTGTGTGTTGTCGGTGTGTGTGTGTGTGTGTGTGTGTGTGTGTGTGTGTTGTCGGTGTGTGTGTGTGTTGTCGGTGTGTATGTGTGTGTTTTCGGTGTGTGTGTGTGTGTTGTCGGTGTGTGTGTGTCTGTGTTGTCGGTGTGTGTGTGTCTGTGTTGTCGGTGTGTGTGTGTTGTCGGTGTGTGTGTGTGTGTTGTCGGTGTGTGTGTGTGTTGTCGGTGTGTGTGTGTCTGTTGTCGGTGTGTGTGTGTGTGTTGTCGGTGTGTGTGTGTGTGTGTGTTGTCGGTGTGTGTGTGTGTGTTGTCGGTGTGTGTGTGTGTGTGTTGTCGGTGTGTGTGTGTGTGTGTTGTGTGTGTGTGTGTTGTCGGTGTGTGTGTGTGTGTGTTGTCGGTGTGTGTGTGTGTTGTCGGTGTGTGTGTGTGTGTGTGTTGTCGGTGTGTGTTGTCGGTGTGTGTGTGTGTGTGTGTTGTCGGTGTGTGTTGTCGGTGTGTGTGTGTGTGTGTGTTGTCGGTGTGTGTGTGTGTGTGTGTGTGTTGTCGGTGTGTGTGTGTGTGTGTTGTCGGTGTGTGTGTGTGTGTTGTCAGTGTGTGTGTGTGTGTGTGTTGTCGGTGTGTGTGTGTGTGTGTTGTCGGTGTGTGTGTGTGTGTGTGTGTTGTCGGTGTGTGTGTGTTGTGGGTGTGTGTGTGTGTGTTGTCTGTGTGTGTGTGTGTGTGTTGCTGGTGTTTGTGTGTGTGTGTGTTGTCGATGTGTGTGTGTGTGTGTTGTCGGTGTGTGTGTGTGTGTTGTCGGTGTGTGTGTGTGTGTTGTCGGTGTGTGTGTGTGTTTATGTGTTGTCGGTGTGTGTGTGTGTGTTGTCGGTGTGTGTGTGTGTTTATGTGTTGTCAGTGTGTGTGTGTGTGTGTTGTCGGTGTGTGTGTGTGTGTTGTCGGTGTGTGTGTGTGTGTGTGTTGTCGGTGTGTGTGTGTGTGTTGTCGGTGTGTGTGTGTGTTGTCGGTGTGTGTGTGTGTTGTCGGTGTGTGTGTGTGTGTGTGTGTGTTGTCGGTGTGTGTGTGTGTGTTGTCGGTGTGTGTGTTTGTTGTCGGTGTGTGTCTGTGAGTGTGTGTTGTCGGTGTGCGTGTGTGTGTGTGTTGTCAGTGTGTGTGTGTGTGTGTTGTCGGTGTGTGTGTGTTTATGTGTTGTCGGTGTGTGTGTGTGTGTGTTGTCGGTGTGTGTGTGTGTGTGTGTGTGTGTTGTCGGTGTGTGTGTGTGTTGTCGGTGTGTGTGTGTTGTCGGTGTGTGTGTGTGTGTGTTGTCGGTGTGTGTGTGTGTGTGTGTTGTCGGTGTGTGTGTGTGTGTGTGTGTTGTCGGTGTGTGTGTGTGTGTGTGTTGTCGGTGTGTGTGTGTGTGTGTTTTCGGTGTGTGTGTGTGTGTGTTGTCGGTGTGTGTGTGTGTGTGTGTGTGTTGTCGGTGTGTGTGTGTGTTATCAGTGTGTGTGTGTGTGTGTGTGTGTGTGTGTTGTCGGTGTGTGTGTGTGTGTTGTCGGTGTGTGTGTGTGTTGTCGGTGTGTGTGTGTGTGTGTGTGTGTGTTGTCGGTGTGTGTGTATGTGTTGTCGGTGTGTGTGTGTGTGTGTGTTGTCGGTGTGTGTGTGTTGTCGGTGTGTGTGTGTGTGTGTGTTGTCGGTGTGTGTGTGTGTGTGTTTTCGGTGTGTGTGTGTGTGTTGTCGGTGTGTGTGTGTCTGTGTTGTCGGTGTGTCTGTGTTGTCGGTGTGTGTGTGTGTGTGTTGTCGGTGTGTGTGTGTGTGTGTTGTCGGTGTGTGTGTGTGTGTCTGTTGTCGGTGTGTGTGTGTGTGTTGTCGGTGTGTGTGTGTGTTGTCGGTGTGTGTGTGTGTGTGTTGTGTGTGTGTGTGTTGTCGGTGTGTGTGTGTGTGTGTTGTCGGTGTGTGTGTGTGTTGTCGGTGTGTGTGTGTGTGTGTGTTGTCGGTGTGTGTTGTCGGTGTGTGTGTGTGTGTGTGTTGTTGGTGTGTGTGTGTGTGTGTTGTCAGTGTGTGTGTGTGTGTGTTGTCGGTGTGTGTGTGTGTGTGTGTTGTCGGTGTGTGTGTGTGTGTGTGTGGTGTCGGTGTGTGTGTGTTGTCGGTGTGTGTGTGTGTGTGTTGTCGGTGTGTGTGTGTGTGTGTTGTCGGTGTGTGTGTGTGTGTTGTCGGTGTGTGTGTGTTTTGTCGGTGTGTGTGTGTGTTGTCGGTGTGTGTGTGTGTGTGTGTGTGTGTGTGTGTGTGTGTGTTGTCGGTGTGTGTGTGTGTTGTCGGTGTGTATGTGTGTGTTTTCGGTGTGTGTGTGTGTGTTGTCGGTGTGTGTGTGTCTGTGTTGTCGGTGTGTGTGTGTTGTCGGTGTGTGTGTGTGTTGTCGGTGTGTGTGTGTGTGTGTTGTCGGTGTGTGTGTGTCTGTTGTCGGTGTGTGTGTGTGTGTTGTCTGTGTGTGTGTGTGTGTGTGTTGTCGGTGTGTGTGTGTGTGTTGTCGGTGTGTGTGTGTGTGTGTGTTGTCGGTGTGTGTGTGTGTGTGTTGTGTGTGTGTGTGTTGTCGGTGTGTGTGTGTGTGTTGTCGGTGTGTGTGTGTTGTGGGTGTGTGTGTGTGTGTTGTCTGTGTGTGTGTGTGTGTGTTGCTGGTGTTTGTGTGTGTGTGTGTTGTCGATGTGTGTGTGTGTGTGTTGTCGGTGTGTGTGTGTGTGTTGTCGGTGTGTGTGTGTGTGTTGTCGGTGTGTGTGTGTGTTTATGTGTTGTCGGTGTGTGTGTGTCTGTTGTCGGTGTGTGTGTGTGTTTATGTGTTGTCAGTGTGTGTGTGTGTGTGTTGTCGGTGTGTGTGTGTGTGTTGTCGGTGTGTGTGTGTGTGTGTGTTGTCGGTGTGTGTGTGTGTGTTGTCGGTGTGTGTGTGTGTTGTCGGTGTGTGTGTGTGTGTGTGTGTGTGTTGTCGGTGTGTGTGTGTGTTGTCGGTGTGTGTGTGTTGTCGGTGTGTGTGTGTGTGTGTTGTCGGTGTGTGTGTGTGTGTGTGTTGTCAGTGTGTGTGTGTGTGTGTGTTGTCGTGTGTGTGTGTGTGTGTGTGTGTGTGTTGTCGGTGTGTGTGTGTGTGTGTGTTGTCGGTGTGTGTGTGTGTGTGTTTCGGTGTGTGTGTGTGTGTGTTGTCGGTGTGTGTGTGTGTGTGTGTGTTGTCGGTGTGTGTGTGTTATCAGTGTGTGTGTGTGTGTGTGTGTGTGTGTGTTGTCGGTGTGTGTGTGTGTGTTGTCGGTGTGTGTGTGTGTTGTCGGTGTGTGTGTGTGTGTGTGTGTGTGTTGTCGGTGTGTGTGTATGTGTTGTCGGTGTGTGTGTTGTGTGTGTTGTCGGTGTGTGTGTGTTGTCGGTGTGTGTGTGTGTGTGTTGTCGGTGTGTGTGTGTGTGTGTTGTCGGTGTGTGTGTGTGTGTGTTGTCGGTGTGTGTGTGTGTGTCTGTTGTCGGTGTGTGTGTGTGTGTTGTCGGTGTGTGTGTGTGTTGTCGGTGTGTGTGTGTGTGTGTGTTGTGTGTGTGTGTGTTGTCGGTGTGTGTGTGTGTGTGTGTTGTCGGTGTGTGTGTGTG